>NC_090443.1:227960763-228261574 GCF_031143425.1 Pleurodeles waltl
AGGAAGGGGTACCCGTTGAACCCTGACCCCCCTGATGGCCCGCATACTGGTGGTGGCCTATCCGGAGCTGGATGGGCTCTTGAGGGCATCACAGCATCCACAAGGGGGTGAGTACAGTGCCCATCATCACAACTTAAGCATGGTAGGGGGGTACCCGGGTGGGGGGGTGTGTCAGTCGGTGCCCCTAGGCCAGGCCTGACATTGCAGTGTAGGTCTCATGCTGGGCAGGGTTCTGAAGTGATAATCCAGCTACCTAGCATGTAGGCATCCACAACTGGTCAGGGCTGTGTGGGTCCCAGGTGTGCGGCATTTGGTGGTATGTGCCCCTCCCCATGCCTTGGTGGCTAGCATTATAATTGGTAGTGCATTGCATAGTGTGTAGGGCTGTTCCCTGTGTGTGGTGTGACTCCCTGACCTGGTTTCTGGCCAGTAGTCCACTTGGCTCCACCAGACTGCCCCCATGCCCCTGATCCTGCCAACTGCCGCCTGGACAGCAGTTCGAGGCCCTCCACCACACGCAGGCACCCGCCTGCGCCTCATTCCTGGTGCTTAGTGATAGGCATTTCCTGTTGTCGCATAAGTATTCCTTTGTGTTTTTTAAGTGTTTGTTTTCCCTTTTTGCATCTATTTCAAAACGTCTATTTCTTGTTTGACCCATTGTGATTGTTTTTACTCTGTTTGCATTGCTTTTCTTGCCCCCGTGCCCCCCTGTATTTCGTTTCGTTGCACTGCGCCGCACCCGTTTCTACCGGCTCTTGCCAGTCACACTCCCCCTGCCGCTGTGTCCCCTGCCACCCCACCCCCTTGCACACCCATTGGCCCTCCCTCCCACCAAACAGCTGCTCCACCCTCCCACCTCCCCCTATTAATGGCGGCCGCTGCACAGATGCACGGCTGGCACGCCTGAGGTGCCCCAGAGGCAAGCCCGTCTGCGCCCATCCACGCCAGGACCGCACCCAGCGCCAGTCTCCCTTGCCCTCTCAGCCCTGACCCCCTCTGACAACACTACTCAACCACCACGCTCCACTCCCTCAACCCAGGGCTGCTCCCCGCCTGCGCCCAAGCCAACCCCAAGCACATCCATGAACCCTTCACATGCTATGCTTGCCGGTTCTCCAGCACCCCCATAAACACCAAAATTACCCACGCACCCCACGCCAACCCCAACACGCCCCACAACAACACCACCATGCACCACATCATCAACCTCAAAAATACTCACACAATCCTCACCAACCCAACACACCCTACTCTAACACCAACACGCCTGCAACACTAGCACGCACAACAACAACACTACCACAACCCACACCAACACCACCCACAACAACACCACCATGCACCATAACATCAACTCCAAAAACACCTACACAACCCTCACCAACCCCAACACGCCCCGCAACGCTACCATGTTCTGCAACAACACTTACACCCCCCACACCAACACATCACACACAACACTAACAACAGCCCCCGCAACCACCTCAACTGCACACTCCTAAACACCAGCTCCATACACAAGCATGCCATCGAACTCTGGGACCTTATCACATCACACTCCCCGGATATTGCCTTCCTCACGGAAACTTGGATGAATCCCTCATCTGAGCCTGACATAGCCACAGCCATCCCAGAGGGCTACAAAATCCATCGTAGAGATCGTCTAAACAAACCAGGAGGTGGCATCGCCATTATACATAAAAACACCATAAAGATTACCACCAACATACACAACACCCTAGACAACGCAGAACACATGCACTTCCTAATTCACATAAACGCCAACACCACCCTCAGAGGAACCCTCATTTACAGACCACCAGGACTTTGCCCCCCTTCTGTGACGCCATCGCTGATACCATCAGCCCCACACCCTCACTTCCACAGACTACATCTTCCTTGGTGACTTTAACTTTCACTTGGAGAACCCCCACAACCACAACTCCACATCCCTACTGACAACCACATGAACCTAGGACTCATACAAATAGTCACATCACCCACCCACTTAGCAGGACACACGCTAGATGCGATCTTCACCTCCAGCAACAACATAACCTTCACTCACACCACCGAATTCCACTGGACCGTCCACCACTGCGTCCATTTCTCCTTCTTGAAACCCCCCCACACAGCACCACCAACACACCACACCCTACCGCATGTGGGACAAGATCCCCACAGAACACCTGAATGCTCAACTCGCACATAACTCCCCCAACATGAACGACCCCAACATTGCTGCCCATAACCTCACACAATGGATTACAACTTTCACTGACTCACTCGCCTCTCTCAGAAGAAACATCACCACCCGCAAACAAATAGAACGCCCCCTGGTTCACCACTAAATCCTCCAAGTGTGAATGCTGTAAAACAGAGAAAGCTTGGAGCCAGGAACCCTCAACAACCAACTTCTCCACCCTCAAAACCACCATACGCAAACATCACCAACTCATACGCACCACCAAAAGGGCATACTACATGGCACGCATAGACAGTAACTCACACAACAGCAAGGAACTCTTTACCATCATCAAAGAGCTCAACAAACCCAAAGCCAGCAACATCAACCCCACTCACACCCAAAACCTCTGCGACTCCCTCTCCAACCACTTCCACCTCAAAGTCTGAGACATACACAACAGTTTCACACCACCAGCACTCACCACCTCCACCACTGACACGACCAACAACAACTCATACCCCAACGTACTACACACCTGGGCCCCTACCAACGACGAAGAAACCGAAAAAACAATGAATTCCATCCACTCAGGGTCCCCCTCGGACCCCTGCCCCTACCGCATTTTCAACAAGGCCAGCACAACCATCGCTCCCAAGTTTTGCGCCTTAATCAACAGTTCTTTCAATGCCGCCACCTTCCCAGACTCCTGGAAGCACGCAGAAGTAACCGCACTCCTGAAAAAGCCCAAAGCAGACCCTGATAACCTCACAAACTACCGCCCAATTTCTCTCCTCCCCTTCCCCGCCAAGGTCGCTGAGAAGTTAGTGAACACCAGCCTGCCTCACTTCCTAGAGAAAAACAATGCACTCAACACCTCCCAGTCTGGATTCTGCAAGAACCGCAGCACTGAGACCGCCCTCATTGCCTGTACTGACAACATCAGAGCCAGAGTCGACAAGGGCGAGAGCGTCGCACTCATCCTCCTGGACCTCTCTGCAGCTTTCGACACTGTCTGCCACCAAATACTCCACACATGCTTCTATGACGCAGGAATTCGACACAAGGCCCTGGACTGGCTCGGCTCCTTCCTCGCCGAAAGGAACCAGAAAGTCCGCCTCCCTCCTTTCCACTCCCCAGCATCCAAGATCATCTGCGGAGTTCCCCAACGGTCCTCCCTCAGCCCACCCTCTTCAATATTTACATGGCTCCGTTCGCCAACATCCTCCGGCCACACGGAAACATCATCATATCCTACGCAGACGACACCCAGCTCGTCATCTCCCTCACCAGAAACCCCACCACCGCCAAAACCAACCTCCACCCTGGACTCTTTTACACTGCCAAATGGATGACAGCAAGCCACCTCAAACTAAACTCCAACAAAACCGAAATCATCATCTTCACCCCCAACAAAACAATATGGGACAAATCCTGGTGGCCCACCGCCCTAGGATCACCCCCAACATCCGCCACCCACTCTCGCAACCTTGGCATCATCTTAGATTCTTCTCTATCCATGACCCAGCAAATCAACGCCATCACCTCCTCCTGTTTCAACACCCTCCACATGCTGTGTAAAACCTTCAGATGGATACCCATAGAGACCAGAAAGACCATCACCCATGCACTCATCAGCAGCAGGCTAGACTACGGAAATGCCCTCTACGCTGGCACCACAGTCAAGCTTAAGCGAAAACTCCAGAGGATCCAGAACGCAGCCGTCTGCCTCATCCTGGATCTCCCACGCCATGAACACATATCCTCCAATCTCAGATTCCTTCACTGGCTTCCTATCGACAAAATGATCATCTTCAAATTCCTCATCCACGCACACAAATCCCTCCACAACACTGGACCAGCCTACCTCAACGAAAGAGTGAACTTCCACACTCCCACTCGCCACCTCCGCTCCACCACCCTTGCACTCGCCGCGGTCCCCCACATCCAACGCGCCACCACTGGAGGCAGATCCTTCTCCTACCTTGCCCCCAAAACCTGGAATTCCCTCCCCACCATCCTCTGCAAGACTCAGGACCTTCTGTCTTTCAGAAAACACCTCAAGACATGGCTTTTCGAACAGTAACCGGCAGCCCCCCCTACTTCCTTTTTCTCCCCCTCCAGTGCCTTGAGACCCTTACGGGTGAGTAGCACGCTCTATACATTTTTTGATTGATTGATTGATTGATTGGCGGTGTTGTGTATGCCAACGGTGGTGTTGGTGCAGCCATTGACCAAGTGTTTCCTTTGTCTCTCCCCCCTTTTTGTTTTGTCACCCTGTCCTTATGTGCATTAACATCATCTGGCCGAGGAGCAGAGACACCGGCGACAGAGGGAGCTGCTTCCCACAGGACCCAGGAGGCAGAGTCCACCGATGCTGAGGGCACCAGTGGGACAGAGGGAAAGGGGAGCACCACAGTGGAGACTGGAGGGGACAGTTCTGACACAGATACCTCATCCGATGGAAGCTCCCTTGTGGTGGCAGACACTTCTGTGACCACCCCAGCAACAGGTACAGCCGCCACCCCCCATACCAGCACCGCCCTCCCAGCAGCCCCTCAGTGAGTTGTCAGTGCCCGCTCACCTAGGAGGGTGGGCATCTCCTTCACCCCAAGCACCTCAGGCCCTGCCCCAGTGAGCCCTTTTGCCTTGAGTGAGGAGGCTATTGACCTCATAAGATCCATCTCTGTAGGGAAGCCAACCATTGTGAATGCCATACAGGGGCTGGCAGCCCAAATGCAACAGACAAATGCATTCCTGGAGGGCATTCACACTGACCTGGTGGCCCAACAGAGACCAATCCAGGCTCTGGCCTCCTCTCTGATGGCAGCCATTGTCCCTGTTTGTACCATCCCCCCTCCAACTTCCTCTTCCCAATTCCATTCCCCTCAACCCCAAACTATCCCAAGCACACAGGTAGACAAGCATGCACACAGGACAACACACAAGAGTGGCACAGGCAAACACAGGTACCACACATCATCCCTCAGGCACTCACACAAACACCATCCAGATGCAGACATACCAACATCGACTACCTCCACTGTGCCCCCCCTCCTCCTCCTCCACCTCCCTCCCAGTTCCGTCTAAACTCACATCTGCATGCACTACATCCTCATCCACTACCAGCATCACCAACACACCTAGCAGAACACACACCTCACTGGCAGACACCTCCACAACAGCCATGCACATGTCCCCTTTGTCCTCTCCCACTGTGTCTGTCACCCCCCTCCCAAGGTACACAAACGCAAGCACTCAGACCCCCAACAGCAATCCACCTCACAACAGCATCCAGCCGATGCACCTGCACCCAAACACAGCAGACAGACACCTCCCACAACCACTCTCTCTTCCTCCACTCCCAAACCTTCTCCCTCTTCCCGCCCCAATTTCCGTAAGAAGCTTTTCCTCTCCACCTTTATCCTCTTCCCTACCCCTGCCCCCCAATCCTTCATGTCTGGCCAGGGTGTCAAAAACCCAGGCAAGCACCTCATCCACCCAGTCCATGGGCCCATTAGTCTCCACACCCACTCATGGTGGGAAAGGATCCAGGGCACCAGGCAGCCTCAAGGAAAGAGTGCCTGCTCCAGCTGCTGCTCAGAAGGGCAAGTGCTGTTAGGAAGGGCAAGGAACCAGCCCAAGTGCTGCCATGAGGGCAAGGAGCCTGCCCCAAGTGCTGCCAGGAAGGGCAAGGGTCCTGCACCAGCAGGCAGGAAAGACAAGGGGCCTAATGCAGGGACTCAGACGGAGCCTCCACCACCAACCATGGTTGTGCAGCCATCTGAGGCTGCAGGCGATGGGCTGGAGCCTCCCCGCACCACCACCAGCAGCATCAGCACCACCACCACCAGCAGTGGGCACCGTCCGAGGCTGCAGGGGATGGGCTGGAGCTTCTCCCACCACCACCAGCAGCAGCAGCACCATCACCACTGAACAACTGTCACCGCCGGCTGACGGTATGTAGTCCTGCCTCCATGGTCTGCTGTGCGGCATGTCCCCTGCAAATCCTGTGGGTATGACACCCAGCTGATAGACTGTGACCTTGCACTCCCCAGGATCAAGAGCACAGGGCACGCTGCCCCCTGCCCCCTCCAGAACCACCAACCCCAGCCTCCCAAGGAACAAGTGCACGAGGCACGCTGCCCCTCCAGAACCAGTGAGTAAGACACCCACCAACCCCAGCCTCCCAAGGAACAAGAGCACAGGGTACGATGCCCCCTCTAGAACCAGTGGTGTTGTTTCATCTGCCGGCTGAGGTGTCCTCCCGTTCCCAGTCCCCCTGAGGTGCCTGCCTATTTTCCAACTAATGCCCCTGCAGTGTTCTCTCCATGTTGGTGCAGGTGACAAGTGGGGCCTTGGACTTTAGCCTGTGGCCCTGTAGCCCACGCACAATGAGGACTGGGCAGTGTCTCTTGAACTGTACATAAATTAAATACCATTAGTTTGAATTTTCGTATTTCTACTGTGTTGTTATTATTACACTCACTTTTGCACATTCCTGTGGTCTTTGCATTATTCCTCAGGGGTGAGGGGTAAAAATGTTTTATTACTGCATCTAATTGTGTGTATGGTGTTGGGGGTGGGTGTGTGTGTGTGTCACTCTCTATTTCCTCCCTCCCCTGTGTGCTAGGCGGCTATACTCACCGTGGTCATCTTCACCGTCATTTGTGTTTGTGGTGGAGCATGACGTAGAAAATCACAGGGAATATTTGAAGTTCGGGCTCCATGGCGGCGTAGTTCTTCCCTGTTGCTCCAAAAGTGAGTCCTTTCCCTTCTGAGGTCTGTTTCTGCCAGGCTTTTGATGTTGTTGGTACCGCCCAGGAAAAGGTGGCGAATTGATGTGTCTTAATATGCTGGGCAGAACATTAACTTCCACCTGGCTGTAGTCGGCTACCGCCATGGTGGCTGTTGTATCTGCCCTGGCGGTCAGTGTGGTAAAGTGGCTGTCTATCTGAGTTCTACCTGCCATGGTCATAATGTGGCTGTAGTTACGGCCAGCCTGTTGGTGGTATTACTGCCACTTTATCACCGACTGCCAGGGTTGTAATGAGGGCCTTAATTTTGAAACAAAAGTTTATTTCGATGCTGATTCCTTCCAAACATCCCATTCGCCAAAAGCAAACAATCCGTTGGACTTGAGCATGCATGGGGTCGCTGTGATTTCCGTCAGACCACTCATGCTTAAACCTCCCTTTTTTGCCTAATTGTTTTGAATACCTATAAAGATACGAAACCAGAGAAGCCTGCAGTAAGAAGGAAAGGCAAGAAGGAGAGGCATGCTCCAGAAAGCAGTAAAGCATATTATGGATTCTAACGATTCCTATATCACTGAAAACCTCGAACCAAAATTAAACACATCAATCTCCTGTTCAAAGAAGTGGGTGAAGTACCCCAAAGTTTTGGAATATTATTAAACACAACGAATCTGGTAAGTGAATGTCAAATAGAGATGAGACTGAAAAATAATGCAGAGGATTAAAGGAAGTGTACCGCGTATTCTGTTAAAAACTGGCAGAAAATTCACCTAAATTAAGAGTATTTGTATACAAATTTAGGGCCAGATTTACGAAAAAGTGGTGCAGTACAGTGCAGCGTCACTTTGCTGCGCTGCACTGCATTACTTGGAAAGGGCAGGAATGTTCCATATTTAAGAAATACTGCGCATTCCTGTCCTTTCCTCCTCTGTTGGCGCATAATGGGTTGCGTAGCTCCAAGGCAGTCACCCTTACACCATGGTGCAAGGGTGTCTGCGTTTGCATGCAGGATTGTTTTCCTGAGAGTCTTTCTATGTGTGCTGCGGAACGCAGCACACATAGAAAGAGTTAATCACGAGGAGAAATAAAGATATTTCTCCTTGTTATCCTCACCTGGGGAGGCATGAAGGTTTCGCTCATCCACAGGTTTAACTGTAAATATGGGAAAGCATGGATGCTGAGTGGAAACACCCACCACAACACCCATGGAACACCACCCTTGAGCAGAGTAAGGGAACAAAGCGATTTGCACTGCCTTGCCATACTTCATATCTATGAGACCATTCAAAGCCACACAGCGTGGATTTACGTGGTCTCGTAGATATGGTTGCAAGTGAAGCGCCACTGTTGTGATGCAGCGGCAGTGCAAGGGGGTGATAAATAGGCTTCCCAGGCCAAGTTACTCCTCTTTTGAGAATCACACATTCTGCCCAGGTTGTCAGTTCCCGCGCTCACCTCCCCAGTTTAGGCCATCCTGTATTCTTCCAGTTTATGGCTATCTGTCGTCTGGCCAACACCAGTGCCAAGTCCATAAAACTACTTCAATCCTTGTCTTAATCGGATATGTTTGTAGCCAATAAAACATAAATTCATAACGGAAAAACAGAGGCTAGTGGCGAATAACTGCAAAAATTCAGAAAGTGACGACCCTAACAGGTATACCTGTTCACCAGTGACCTTCACAATTACTGTAGTGCAGGCTAAATCATGCCATCCATTGAAGAAAACTAGCATGTTTCTTTTTAGGTGTGAATTTTATATGACACACCCATTAAAAAAAAATTAGCCGGTTAGTTTGGGATATTGCGCTGTGAAATGCACGTTTTGGGCCCATTTTCTTAAATACGTTTTTGAGCAAGAACCATCCAAAGGGAAAAGGAAAAGACCAATTTTGCTCTGCAAAGCACAACATCTTTGAATAATTCATGAGTTGCCTTTTGGCACCTTCCTGTAAAACATGGCATTTTAGCCAATTACCTTGAAATACTGTGCTGAAAATGCCCCATTTTGACAATCTGTCTTTGGATGGTGAGCATCCACGGATCTCCAGGGAGGATCCGGCTCACTTGCTTTGCATACACGTTTAAGTCTTCACCAGTCACAACAACCACACACATTGACAGATCCAAGAAATCAATTCCAAAAGGAAACCCCACAACTATATGGACGTTTCTGCCATATACAATGAAGTCCAGAGTTCAGCCTGACAGAAGATCTGCTGGCAGGAAATCACCCAGTCTTTGTAGACCAGACTTAGGAGTAACACTTGATACCTTTGTTTAAGCCCAGACACAGGATCCCATTGTGTAGCATGCATTAGTCAAACACACTACTCATAAAGATGGAACAAACCAAAGCCATCCAGTTTCTGTTAATAAACGTGCTATAATGATTTGATCAGAATGTAAAACAAGGCAGAAGACTAGAAATAATTACTGGTGTGGCAGTCTGTACCCATTTTTCAAAGGCCTGGGTACAAGGTTCTACAAGAGGCTTCATGAGGTGTCATCAAAGTTCAAGAATGTTCCGTATGGAGAGTTTCTGGCCTTGGAAATACGGGATCATTTGTAGTCTTGCTATATCCGCAAGATGAAGCAGAAATGTTCCTAGAAAGGACTACCAAAACCCATTCACTTCAAATTCCAATAAGTGATGTACCATTACAGGGAGTGCAGAATTATTAGGCAAGTTGTATTTTTTAGGATTAATTTTATTATTGAACAACAACCATGTTCTCAATGAACCCAAAAAACTCATTAATATCAAAGCTGAATATTTTTGGAAGTAGTTTTTAGTTTGTTTTTAGTTTTAGCTATGTTAGGCGGATATCTGTGTGTGCAGGTGACTATAACTGTGCATAATTATTAGGCAACTTAACAAAAAACAAATATATACCCATTTCAATTATTTATTATTACCAGTGAAACCAATATAACATCTCAACATTCACAAATATACATTTCTGACATTCAAAAACAAAACAAAAACAAATCAGTGACCAATATAGCCACCTTTCTTTGCAAGGACACTCAAAAGCCTGCCATCCATGGATTCTGTCAGTGTTTTGATCTGTTCACCATCAACATTGCGTGCAGCAGCAACCACAGCCTCCCAGACACTGTTCAGAGAGGTGTACTGTTTTCCCTCCTTGTAAATCTCACATTTGATGATGGACCACAGGTTCTCAATGGGGTTCAGATCAGGTGAACAAGGAGGCCATGTCATTAGATTTCCTTCTTTTATACCCTTTCTTGCCAGCCACGCTGTGGAGTACTTGGACGCGTGTGATGGAGCATTGTCCTGCATGAAAATCATGTTTTTCTTGAAGGATGCAGACTTCTTCCTGTACCACTGCTTGAAGAAGGTGTCTTCAAGGAACTGGCAGTAGGACTGGGAGTTGAGCTTGACTCCATCCTCAACCCGAAAAGGCCCCACAAGCTCATCTTTGATTATACCAGCCCAAACCAGTACTCCACCTCCACCTTGCTGGCGTCTGAGTCGGACTGGAGCTCTCTGCCCTTTACCAATCCAGCCACGGGCCCATCCATCTGGCCCATCAAGACTCACTCTCATTTCATCAGTCCATAAAACCTTAGAAAAATCAGTCTTGAGATATTTATTGGCCCAGTCTTGACGTTTCAGCTTGTGTGTCTTGTTCAGTGGTGGTCGTCTTTCAGCCTTTCTTACCTTGGCCATGTCTCTGAGTATTGCACACCTTGTGCTTTTGGGCACTCCAGTGATGTTGCAGCTCTGAAATATGGCCAAACTGGTGGCAAGTGGCATCGTGGCAGCTGCACGCTTGACTTTACTCAGTTCATGGGCAGTTATTTTGCGCCTTGGTTTTTCCACACGCTTCTTGCGACCCTGTTGACTATTTTGAATGAAACGCTTGATTGTTCGATGATCACGCTTCAGAAGCTTTGCAATTTTAAGAGTGCTGCATCCCTCTGCAAGATATCTCACTATTTTTGACTTTTCTGAGCCTGTCAAGTCCTTCTTTTGACCCATTTTGCCAAAGGAAAGGAAGTTGCCTAATAATTATGCACACCTAATATAGGGTGTTGATGTCATTAGACCACACCCCTTCTCATTACAGAGATGCACATCACCTAATATGCTTAATTGGTAGTAGGCTTTCGACACAGGGCTACAAGCATATATAAGTAGTGATTTAAGAAAACATGGATTATTCAGCTACGTTTCTCGAAGCCATTCTTCTTTCGATTACAACCATAAACATTAAAATGCAGTTATCTAGCAAAATGGCCCACCGAAATGGTTCAGAATTACAATTCCCTCCAACCTAAGGCAAAGCTTTTATTCCATAATTAATAAAAGCAATACAGAAAATAATGTGATCAAAACTATTCGAAAAACCATCTACCATCCCCAAACAGACTCTCTAATAAAATGCCTCAACAAATCGTTGAAGAAAACTGTAGCCCAAGGAGATGCCAATGTTATTATTTTCCATGGTCAGAATTGATTGCGAAATTAGTGTCTACAAGGTTCAACATGTTTTAACTCTTTGAAATGTTAAACAGTGGATATGCCCTAGACATGCCTGTTTTCATTAAGGAAGCATGGGAGTAACAACCTCCATACCTACTATCCATGCACCACTCATTCATATAGAAGACACAGTCAAATTATTAAGGTGTGAAAGCGTGCTTGGGATTACCTGAATAGCCAACCACAAATCACGAGTTATTACCAACAGGTAGTGCAACACCATGTATGCCAAATTACTTCTCTTGTACACCTTTGGAATTGCATGATGGAGAAAACTCTGAATGGTACTCTAAGTAAAAGGTGAACTATGATATGAAATCAAACAAATTGCCTGATTAAGCTGGACAGATTCTTCACATAAACTGTTAAGAAAAGGCATAGTCCTCACAACTTATCAATGGGCCGAGTTAATTTATCTGAACAACATCATACACATTGGCAGATATTTTTCCCAGAATGAGGCTCGCCATCTCGATCTTTCCTTTAAATGTCACACCAGAAGAAAACCAAGACCTACACAATTAGGTGGAACTTTCACCAAGCAATTCTCAAAGAAACCAGGGTGCGCTTAAGTAAAATGCAATTAGTTCCTTAATCATAAGTAAGTAATAAGT
Source organism: Pleurodeles waltl (assembly GCF_031143425.1). Taxonomy (NCBI): domain Eukaryota; kingdom Metazoa; phylum Chordata; class Amphibia; order Caudata; family Salamandridae; genus Pleurodeles; species Pleurodeles waltl. Next base: position 227,972,832 of record NC_090443.1, read on the forward strand.
AAGTAATAATTTATTGTACAGATAATAAAATCCAATACAAATAAACAAAGCCAAAGAAAAAAGGAAAAAGACAAACAATCAAAAACAAATACCCTCAGGAACTGAGTTCAAACTAAAAGCACACCATAAATTGCGCCTGCAACATGTTAAAGGACATTATGACACAATACAATACCAGCCACCTGACCCAAAGCCTCACATAAACACAAGCTAGTACACATGGGCACAACCCTAAAGTGCGTGGTGCATTAAATAATAATTTCACTGAACATCATCACATACTGATAGAGCTCCTCGTCCTAACCAATAACTGGCAAAATGGCAAGAGCATGGAAAAATTCCAACTAAGCGTGTTCATTGCTCGCAGTGCCATTAAATTTAGATTGTGCAATTTTAATAAATTTGGTCAGTAACACATTCAACATTGGATTGCCTTGGTCCAGAGACTGAATAATAGCCTGTCGGCAGGAGCGGAATCCTAATTCATTCCATTTGTTCCGAAGCAAAAGTCTACGCTCCTTTGATAAAGCTGGACACAGGCAGTCAATGGTTTCCTCCGCATTGCTACAGCCTCTGCATATCACACTGTCCCCAGGGGGTAGCTGCCATTGAGGAAAGTGTTTTAAAAAAACCCAATCACCCATCCTTAGGGCCAAAAAGGCCTTTTTCAACTAAAACCCATGTGAGCAGGAGAAGAAACTGGAGGACGTACCTGGTTTAAAGGAGCCAATTACTGCCCAGGCATGCTTCCGATGGGCAAGAAGAGAACAGTCTGAGTGATAAGTGTACAATTGAATAAGCCTTTTAATCTCTGATTTAAACAAGGAGCAGGGGGGATTGCTTTCTGAAAGATCACCAGCATCCAATTGGCGTTTCCAATCAACCAAAAATTGGGAATAAGTGCACTTCGATTTCAGCTCACTAATTTCTTGCCACAGGACTGCCTCCAGATGGCCATCTGAGGCCTGACGCAGTTTATGACACAACTTCAGGAAAGCACCCGCATCAACTGTCTCCAAATCTGGAAGCCCAAACTCCAACCGTACCTGCGCCGGTAAAGCCAGGTGCAGAACATGAAAAACTCTTTTATAGATTTTATTAACCAACCTATTTGATAGGCAGGAGCCTTTGCCCAACAGAATTTCTTGACCGTAGACCAATGAAGGGGTGATCTTTGCTCTCATAACTTCCATTAAGGGAATGAGGGTCGGCCCCTTAAACACTTTAGCTAATTTGGAAAAGGCCACCTGCAAAGCCACAGCTTTAAGTTCAATTGCCTTCTTATGATTAACAAAGCTGCCCCTCGAATCAAAATGCACCCCAAAATATTTGTAAGACTGGTTGGAAACAAGTTTGCAGTTCTTATAGTACCAGCTAAAGCCCAAATGTTTTTTCCTCAAAAAAGGGAACCACTTTTGTTTTACACAAGTTAACTTCTAATTGATTAGCGGAAGTGTACGTTGCAAGTTGGTTAAGCAACCATTGAAGGCCAATCTTAGTACAACTAAACAAAGCAAGATCGTCGGCATAAAGCAGGTGACTGAGCCTAAGGCCACCGATCTTAGGGGGATAAGAATTGACGGCATCACGAGATGTTGACATATCAGCAATAAACAAATTGAAAAGAAGAGGAGCAAGTACACAACCCTGTTTCACACCACGAGTGGTCGGAATACTCCTAGAAAGGGAGCACCCATCACCAAGCTTAATACGGACCCAGGTGTTAGTGTGGAGTTCTATAATAGCACCCAAGAGTACTGGAGGGATGCCCCAGCTTTGTAATTTGGCTCATAGAGCACTCTGGGGGATCCGATCGAATGCTGCCTTGATGTTCACAAAACAGCAATTCAGCATCAAGCCAGACGAAACCGCTCTGTCAATCAAAATAGAAAGGGCTAATAATTTGGTTGAGGTACCTGAGCCAGCAGAGAACCCCGCTTGGACTATGGGGATTAAGGCCTTTGATTCAGCCCAAGCTCGAAGATCCTGCAACCAAAGGCTGGAATTAAACTTAGCCTCATTGTCCAGCAGGGCTATCATCCTAAAATTTGCAGGATCTGACATTGAACCATTTTTATATAAAGGATGGAGGATGGCACCGTGCCAGGACTCAGGTATTGTTGAGTTTAGGAAGCAGTGTTCAAACAAATGTGCGAGATGATTAGCCGAAAGGAGAGGATCCTGTTTAAATAATGCCTGTGGAAGACCATCGGGACCGGGGGTTCCAAGTTGCTTAGCCCTCGAGATGATGTGGGGAAGGCGTGATTGGAAAGACTTCCTTATTTTCTGCACAGGGATTAGAGGCCCTGTAGATGAAAGACATGTTTTAAACAAAGCAGGAGTAGATCTGTGGGCCCCCTCATCCAATGGTTCCCCATCCTGCTCACTATCAGAAAAATGGTTGGTCAAATAAGACGCCCATGCTCCTTCTGAAATGTCAACAATGCCCATGCCCATTTGATTACTAGTTAGGTTATTAATAAGGGACAAACATTTTGGGGAGTTTGGATCTTTACTTGCGCTTAAAAGTTTAACCCAAAACTGACTGAGATAGGTCTGATGGTCGTCATAAACAGCCTTCCTATAATCTTTCCTTAATTGTTTATATTCAATGAATAAACACTCAGAATCAGGACTTTTCCTGATTGCCCTTGCTAGCCTATTCCGTGCTTTCTTTAGATTCTTAGTTTCCCTGGAGACAACAAAAGACCGGGGTGGAGCACAATTGCGCATGGGTTGGTAAAACTTTAACCATAGGAGGCAAGAAAGTTTAACTCATGAATCAATAGGGAACACACAACCCAAACTCTCAGAGTTAAAAAAGTGATACATTCAATCAATATTGTGCCACCAATAGAAGCATTCCATTTTATGCGCTTTAGTGATTCGAAACAAACGCCACCACTCACAGCCAGCATGACATCATGAACAGGAAATCTTGATTTAATAAATACAGTTTGTAGACAATGGTCACTCTCACTCCGAGGGGAAATCTGAAACCTTTCAATGAGAGGAAACAGTTCAATATTACAGATGGTATAATCTAAATAGGAGCGAGTTCGACCATCAGACCTTGTCCACCGTGGGGGGGCATCATCACATAAGCGACCGTTCAAAACTTTAAAGCCTATACTATTAAGATGCATGACTGAGTACTCTGCCAAAGGGCAGTGCAGACAACCCTGGGGCCTTAATTGTTCAAGAATTAACTGGTGGTTAACACAGTCTGGACCCTCAAGAGCCTCCATTGTATCCTGAAACAGGTTTGTGTTAAAATCACCAGTTATAACATAACTAGCACATGGGTAAACCCCAACTAGATTGGCTACAATCTGCACCAGTCACAACAACCTGCCTCTTTTTTCCTTGGTTCCAGGGGCAATGTAAACATTAATTATTATAAGGGACTGCTGCGCAATCCCATTCCTTATGACAATCCCCTGGATCCAATTATCCTCCCGAGCCAGAGGTAGTATACTCCCATCTAATTTAACGGTCACATAAATGGCCAGGTCACCCTTGGCACGGCCATTCTTGCTCGTTCTGTGAGCAGATTTCCATATTTCTAGGTACCCTGGCAGTGGGCGGCTATGCTCAGCCCAGGTTTCCTGAAGGGCAATTACATTGTGACTATTAAAAAATGTTAAAAGGTCAGCTGAGGCAAACTTATGCGCAACCCCATTAATGTTCCATAAACATAGGGACAGCTCTAGTTCCTTAATCCTAAAGATGATTGCAGCCACAAAAACTCTTTTTAGTTTATCGGTGAATGAAAAGAAAATCCAAAATGAAATAAATGAAAACGTGCTGACAAGGGAGACAACTGACAATCCAACAGTGAATTACATTTCCTATTGTCTTTAGACCAAGAATGGGTAGAGAATTTGTACAGATTTCAATAATCTGAAAACCATTCATTAATTTGCTGTCTACCATATTTTTTATTTAGATGACCCATTTAGCTGCTAGGGAGAGGTCTAATAAATCTGAACCCTGGTTCTGACAAAATAACTTTGGCAAATCCCACTGATTTTGCCACAATGAGAGAAAACAGCTTTCTTTAACTTATACGTTTTTTTTCTATTTAAGGTTAGGTTTTTCTTAAGTAGGATGTGGACACAAATATGCGCAGACAAATCAGACTGTCCTTTACTAGACCACACTAAGGGCTAGATGTAGCAAAGCTTTAGCGAGTCGCAAACGACGAAAATCACAGTTTGCGAGTTACTAAAGCCACTTTGCTATGTAGAAATGCATTTTGCGAGTCGGAACCGACTCGCAAAATGCATTTCCGACTCGCAAATAGGAAGGGGTGTTCCCTTCCTATTTGCGACTCGCAATGGTATGCATTTTCATTTGCGACAGCGATTGCGGTCGCAAATGAAAGCGCAGTTTTTCATGGCAGGCAGTGGTCCAATGGACCACTACCTGCCCTGAAAAATACAGAAACTAAAGGTTTCGTTTTTTTTTTCAAAGTGCAGCTCGTTTTCCTTTAAGGAAAACTGGTTGCACTTTGAAAAAAAAAGACTGCTGTATTTAAAAGCAGTCACGGACATGGTGGTCTGCTGTTCCCAGCAGGCCACCATCCCCGTGAGTGCCCTGAATCTCTATGGGGTCGCGAATTGCGACCCACCTCATTAATATTAATGAGGTGGGTCTTTGCGACCCCATAGCGACTTGCAGAAGGTGTCTGAGACACCTTTCTGCATTCCAAATTGCGAGTTGCAATTTGCGAGTCGCTGGGACTCGCAAATTGCAACTCGCAATTTGGAACCTTGCTACATCTGGCCCTAATATCCTATATTTGATGCAAATGGATACTGGCTCAAATGCAAGTTCAATACCTTACTTCTGCCGTGGGCGAGGACCTCATTCAACCACAACAAACTGAAACAAAAACCAACAGGCTTTTTTAGTCAAAATAAAATAAACAAAATTCCTAGAACTTTTGTTAAACTATTACCTATTTGTTCTGAATGTGTTAATTCAAATAGTTTTTATTGCTTTAATAGCAGGCTACTTTCAAATATCACTTTTAAAAACATGCTAAAATTTAAGGTGCACGTGGGATCTGCTTTTCTTTCGTTCTTCCATCCAGTATGTGCACTTTGTACAAATGTATAGAAACTGTGTGCATACACATTTGGTGTAGCAGAAAGTAAGATCTGTATTTATTTAAAAGTTAAATTTCTGATGGCATCAAATTTACAATACTAATGTATGGTGAATGGAGGTATTGGCTAGCCCTGTCTTGATTCTCAGCTAAGTGGGTCTATTGGTAATGGAAAAAGAGTTGACAGAAGCTGGTCTTCAACAATGATATATGTTGCATTCTTCACAGGTCCTCTCACTTCAGGAGGAATGGGGTAGCCCCTTAAGAACAGCACATCTAGCAAGGAGGGAAAGTTACCTTTAACAGATTTGTTTTCATTTTCATTTGTACACTAAAATGCTTGTGACATTTCTGATGTTTGGACACAGCAAATTCCAAATGCTTGCAACTTGGATTGATCACCCTACATGACCATTATAGTAGTACCAGATTTGCAAAATCAGGTTTGCCTTCCTAGAGTCCTTGCATGGAATCCATACTGTGAAAATATATATTAAAGGTAATTTGGGCCTAGATCTTCCCAAGAGTCAAAGGTGGTTCACAGACATTTAAATGTTATTGTCTGGTAAAAAGCAAAGGTCTTTAAGGGCCATAAAAAGTGTTTAGTTTTCTGTAAATTAAAGCATACTCTTGGTGCTAGAAATTTTGAAATCACTTTTTTGAAAACTCAAATGTAGGGAATGCTGTAATATTCAAGTCTTTTTAACACCAAAGACCTAGTCGTCATTGCTGTATGGTATCTGGAGCAGAAGGTAGACCTTTTTTATAACTTGAGATGAAAGTTGGTCTGTTCATCACTGTTGGACCTGGCCTTTGTTTTTGTTGCCTTTAGGGCTCTGTGCACTTTAAAACTGCTAACCAGTGCTAAAGCTTTTGTGACCACTCCCTAAATCATAATAAATTTGGCTTACAGCTGATTAGCATATTAACTTTATTTAAAAGTCCCTAGTAAAGAGGTAAACCATTTACCTAGGGCTGGTAGATTGTATTCTACTAGTGGGCCTGCAGTACTGAAGCACTGGTTGTGCCAACAACTTAAGTAACCCCTAGGAACTGGTCGCAGGCCTGCCATAGCAGCCTGTGTGTAATTTTTAAATGCCAATTAGACGTCGCAAAGAAAACTTTCAGAAATGAAAACAAGGGTCCTCTACGAGTCCAGTCTGTCTGAGCGATAAAAACACGTCAGGGTGCCTTGAAAAAGATCAGGTTGAAACCGTCAGTGGTAGACTCCATCTTGAAAACTGTATGAGTAAGCTAGGTAAGAGTTGTATAGGAAAATGTGCTGGTACCACTCAGATGGACTGGAATTGCAGGGGACCCCTTGTTTGGATGTATAGACAGTTATTTCAGGGAAGTTGATGGATTCCAACTGATCTTCTCTCTCCCTCACTTTGATTATTTCTAAACTTAACCTTTTGACTGGTCTAAAATACTCCTAATACATTTGTCACCCTTGAGGTAGGCCATGAACAGCCCGGAGGTCAAGGTGTAGTGTATTTAAAAGTTGGACAAGTTCTTTTAAGTTTTACATGACCTGGTAGTGAAAAACTCCTGAACCTGTTTTCCAAAACTGTAAGACCTACCTCTCTCATCGGATAACATTGGGTTACCTTATTACTTTAATAAGTGGTAACTTTCAATTAGGAGTAGGTAGGCAGATCAAGCTTAGTGTCTAAAGAATTGTAATTGTGGCCCTCTTTAATGGTAAAGTTGGACTTTTAATAGCAATTCTTTTCCTAAAGAATTGGTGCCTACAGCCTGTTCCTGGGTCACATGACTAGCTGTAGCTGGCAGAGGGTCTGTGTATTGCTCCTAGACAGTGGGACAAAGGGAAGATATGTATTGGCAGGGTGGCCACTCAGAATTGTTGAGAGGGAGGAGCTGTCACCTACCACACTTGCACATCATAAACGCTCTGTGTGAGCTCTCCCACAAAGGGGCTGGCACTGGTCTTTTGTGACCCCAGACAAGCTGGGGCATGGGCAGGGAGGAAGGGGATGTCTGACACTTCAGTGGGATGGAAACCTCTAGAAGCTTCCTTAGTTCAAAGCAGGCACCAGGTATGAATAGTGGACCCTTAGACCCAGGTCTTAAATACACATCTGGAACTCTGCGGAAACTCAGAAGAAGGACTGCTGTGCTACTCTGTATGAAGGAGTGTCACGCTGCTTGGATGCCTTCCGACCTGCTGCCTGAGGGAAGGGCTGATCCTTACTCTTGGACTCAGAAGTACCAGAGTGACTCCAAGGACACGTTGGAAGGCCTCCTGACCAGAGCCTCAGGGACGGAAGACTCCAACTACCTTCAACCCAGTATCTGGACTTTGTCAGCTGAAAGTTCTGCCCTCCCAAGGGGTGCCACCCCAGTCCTGGACCCTTGGAAGTGGGTCTGAAGTTACTCTGCCAGCCCAGATGTGGTCCCAATGGAGACAATGCATCACAACAAATCTCATCCAGAAAACTCCAGATTGGAGCAAGTGTGTGACGCATCGTTGATGCCAGTCCTCACATCGCAAGCCCCTCATTGATGGCATCCTCTATGTTGACACAGGACTCTAAATTGCAAACCCCACATGTTCTTCATAACCAGCAAGTGTGAGTCGCATCCTAGGGCAGGACTTCACATCATAAGCCTCCTCAACGACAATGCAGGAATTCGCATCACAACCTTATAGCTCCTCAGAACCGATGCTGATAACACATCTCCACTCTAGGACCTTGCATCGCTTTGGCTACACAAAGCATCCTTGATGTGGGATCTTGCAACGCTCTGCAACCAGGATTTAAGGTACTCTCATTTTGTGTGCCTAACGGGGTTCCTGTAGTCGGCCCACAATCTATCCTAGTTTGCCTGAACTTGTGGTTTTGTTCCAGTCTGGTGCACCCAGATAAGCACATTTATTGGTTTGTGCTTTTTGGAGCTATTTTCTCTTAAAACATTAAAACTGCATTTGTCCTCTTCTACTGGTTGGGTTCTTGTCATTTTGGTCTTAAATTATTTATTACATTTTACTCTATGTTTTCAAATTGGTGTAGGATTTTTCTTGTGTTATGTTTTCAATGTATTACTGTTTGAAAGGCTTCATAAATACTTCACACATTGCCTCTAAATTAAGCCTGACTGCTTTTGTGCCAACCTACCAGAGGGTTAAACACAGGGTAATTTGGGGTTGCTTGAGAATTCACCCTGACAAAGATTGTGTTTTCTGCTTGAGTAGGGATTTACCCCTCCAAACCAGTAGCTCAATTTCTTACAAAGACTATTTCCAATATAGTAAAATTCCAGATGAGTACAGTGGGAAATTGGGTCTTAATCTTGTGTAGCTTGGCAGAAAAAGCAATCAGGCTTAACTTAGAGGCAATATGCAAAGTATTGATGCAGCAAACAAACAGTAATAAAATGAAAACAAAACACAAGAAAAATCCAACACCAGTTTAGAACAATGCAGTCCATTTTAACATATGATTGTAGAAGCTAGTGCCTACAAGATCAATGTGTCAACCACGGACTCCTAGACATGCAAGGCTGGGTTAAAGTTGAAAAATATGTACAATAGAGCAGTTCAGATACAAGAAGTGCATTGAGTCTGGTCACCATTTACCTTTGTACTGAGAAGAAAATTTGAGAAAAATGTTCTGAGAAGGTAATGTTCAGTGGTGTAACACGACAGGAGGTGTCAGAGAAGAGAGCGCCATCGTCAGATAGCCTTGCATTGGATCCATGGTGAATATTTCTATGTTCGGCTTTAGTCTCTGAAAATGGAAATTGAAAATCTGCAGTGAGACGAGGCAGAGGGCTGTAGATGAAGACAATGCTGTGAGGCTGGATACGCCTTTGGCAAAGGATTTTCTGCTGTGGATAAGAACATAGCAGGAAAAGACACAAAGATAATCTGGTTGGTGATGCCTCTCAGGTGAATAGGCAAGCAGTTTGGTCCAAGTCTCCTCCTAGTTCTCACAGCATTTTGTAGCCATAAATGTTCTTCTCACTTTTTGATTTTGGCTATCTGGTTACCTTCAGCAACACTTCCAAATGCTCAGGACTGGTGGGGCACCACATGTAGGGTCACAACTCACTCAGGCTGAATTTAAGTGTTGGTCCAAGTTGAAGGGAGCCTTTTGTGTCCCTCTTTCTCAGATCAGGAGACCAAAAACCTCGCTCCTTGGAGGTTCAGGTTGAAAGTACATTCCTTCTTACCACAGCAAGAGGGCGGCAGGAGAGAAAGGCAGCAATTCAGCAAGGCATCACAGGTCAGCAGTGCAGCAGTGTTGCAGTCTTTTCACTTTTCAGCCACACAGCAGTTCCTCTTCCTGGCAGAGTAAACACTTGCCCAGAAGTGTATTGAAGAGTTGGTGTCTGAGGCCCTGTTTTTATTCATTGGTACCCTTCTTCTAGAAGATCGGAGAAGATTCCCGACAGTGGTTTTGAAGTGCATGGAATTTCCTGACACTCATGCTCTTTCTCCATGCTGGCTGCAGTGACAATATGGAAATGATAGGTCCTTTGTGTGATGGAAGAGCTTTCCTTATATAGTTTCAAGAGGGACTGTACTCAGATCTGCCCCATCCTGTCAGCAGATTGCCCACTCAGGCACACACAATCCCTCTATTGTGTGACTACCCGGAATTAATTCACAAAGTCTTACTGACAGTTAAACCCAGTCATGTGACCCAAAACCGGCTTCAGGCACAAAAGGGCTTAGGGCAGAAAAATGGCAACTTTCTAAAAGTGGCATTTTGAAAATTGTAGTCAAAAACACCACTTCACCATTACATATGATTATCATTACAGTTCCTAAGAGACTGAACATTGCATGGGTACCTGCTCCCAATTGAGAATTACAGCTCATTTAATGTAATAAGGGATCCCCAATTTAATTATTATGTGAGAGGGCTAGACCTCACAGTAGTGAAAAAGAAATGTAAGAGTTTTCACTACAAGGACAATTAAAACGTAAAATTAAATGTCCAACCTTTTAAATACACAACACCCTGCCCTATGGTCTTGGAAGGGCCTGCCTTTGGAGTGACATATGTGATGAGAGGGTAATTTAAGGCTTGGCCATGGAGTTATAATGCTACATTACATGGCAGTTTAAAACTGCAATCAGGCTGCAGTGGCAGGATTGGGTCATGTTCTAAGGTGCTTCTTAAACGGGTGGCACAATAAGTGCTTCAGGCCAATTGACAGCATTTAATTCGCAGGCCCTGGGCATATGTTATACCACTTTACATGGGAATTTAAAAATAAATGAAATATGTCAATTTGGTATGAGTCAATTTAACCTTGTTTTAGGGGAGTGAGCACTAGCACATTAGCACTGGTTACATGCACAGAGTCCCAAGGCCACCACAAATAAGTTCAAAAAAGTGGAGGAAGAGAGGGAAAAGGTTTGGGGGGAAACCACCATAAGGCTGACAGGACTTACAAGTACATACCTGTCCCGAACTTTAGCATTTTGTGCTGGGAAAAACCTAGATCTGAAAGAAGGTTGAGGGTTTTCTTGACAGCAAGTGTAAGTCTATCATCAATAGATGGGATCCCTATTGTGGTTGAATCTTTGTTTGCAGTGGAGGGAACAGATATATTAAAGATACAGATTTTGCTGATGTTTTCTGTCAAGAAGTGAGTCTGCATAACTCACCCCCACAGACCTTTTCTCCAATATATTTGCATTCTCAATGTGTAGGAAGAAGTGTTTATAGGGGCATCATATAGAAGCAAACGTGTATTCATATGCAGTTCCTTTCCAGCCATAAACCCTCTTCCACTAACAACTGGTTGTCAGTATATTTGTAATTTTGCTATTAATAGAAAACACCACTTTTGCTGCTTGTATTTTTAATATGAAATGACACTGGTTGTTATAGTGGCACTAACTGGAATTTCAATGTCATCGCCACATGCTATTCCTCTCTGTAAGAAGTGACTACCTTGATGTGCCATAGTTTCTTTTATCGATGTTTTGCATATCAAAAAGTATCAACGTTTAGGGAGTTAATCGAAGATAAAGAGCACAGCACTGATTGCAAAGTGAAATAATAGAGGGAAGATAAGCTTGACCCAATTTACTGTTCTACTCAGCATGGGTTTGTGGAAATTGTTTCCTCTTACTGAACTATATGTTTTACAAAGCTTTCAAAATAGGGCATCACATCCCAAATATTTTATTTAACTTATTCTAGTCACTCCACCGGAAGGTTTCAAAATGGTCCATACAAGATAATGAATTCTCTGTCAGAATACCTGCACTCTGGCATAGTTAAACAGCATTCCAAAAGCAATATTTTTCAGGAATAAGAAGCCTTCAATTTGTGACCAGAATGTAGAGAATGAAAACCCAGAGCCATTATGAATGAATGAAATGTGACTTGTAAAGCACATGGCTACTCCAATGAGTGTCCCACCGCTGTGCTTAATGGCCACTTTATAGAATACAGAATACAGTTGGATCATCTACTTTTGTTTAAAAAGCCAGGTTTTCAGATTTTTCTTGGACATTGAGATAGCATCCACTGAGTAGATCTCAAGAGGGAATTTATTCCATGCAGATGGCCCAAGATAGGAGAAGATGCCTCCTGTTCTCATGTGGCAAATCTAAGGGATCCTAGCCATAAGGCTAATAGCTGACCGCAGGTTGCTAGATGGGATATAAAAGCTGATACTTGTCCTAAGGTAACCTGCACCTGTATGATGAAGTTCCTTGTGAACCAAAACTAGTGTTTTAAAGAGGATTCTCCTCCTTATTGGGGGCCAGTAAAGGGCAAGTAGGTGTAGGAACACATGCTTTCTCAGAGGTAGGTGAGTCAGGAAGTCCCACATGTAGAAACTTCTAAAGTCCAATCTAGAGGTTATAAGCACCTGGATGACTGACTTCTTGTAGAAAATGAAAGGAAATGCAAAAATATTTTTAGTATATGCAGAAACCCAAAACAAGTGCCCTTGACACGCATGATTTGGGATTGGAAGGACAAGCAGTTATCAAATTTGACCCCCAAGTTCCTAACTGTAACCCCATTGAGGGCCTGGGGAGGGGGGCTTGAGGCCAAAAGATCTGTCATATTTAAAGGGAATTATGACTGTAGTATTTCAGTTTGATTCATGTGTTAGTTGATGGGTGGGAATCCAGTGGAACACAGCTGTAACTTTGATGGACTCTCCAGTAATCTCTTCCCTCTCAAACAAGAACAGCAGTTGAGGGTATTCAGCATATGAGATCTCTTAGCCTCCCAAGGCATTCGCCAGATGGGCTACAGAGGTGAGGTACACATTAAAACATGTGGGACTAAAAGCACAGCCTGGAGGCAACACCACTGTCAAATCACAGGATCTTGAAGAAAAAGGAGGGACCCATATTTTCTGTCCTCTATCCTACAAAAAAGGAGGCTAGCCCACACATGGATTGTCCAACTATTCCAATAGTTTCGGGACACACTAGAAGTCGGGAATGGGGGGCTGTATCGAAGGCAACTGACAGGTCTAGCATAGTTAGCAAAGCTGATATATTGAGTGACTTCAAGTAGCATTGTTTTTGTACTGAAGTTAGGTCTAAAGCTGGACTAGCTATGACAGAGATCATTGATTTTAAGATAATGGGAAAGTTGCTGATTTACAAACTTTTCCAGCACCATAGACATGGCAGGCAGTAAGGATATCGGCCCATAGTTGGACTGATCACTAGGGTCCACCAAGAGATTTTTAACTAGGGCAAGATTTTAGCCTGCTTCCAGAAAAAGAGGGCTGTTGCTTTGAACAAGAAAGCATTAGGCACCTTGTTGGCCAATGGGCTAATGGTGGTTGCCCCTATTTCTAACAGGTTAGGAGGGCAGTGATCTGATGAAGGCTATGTACAGCTGCCAGTGACTACTCCAAGGGGATAGGTTAGAAGCTAGAAAGTGTAGCCTTAGTTGTAGTGGCTATAGTAGAGTGTACTATGTCCATCAGACTCTTCTTCAACTGATTGACAGAGGAAATGCTAGCTGGGATGGGTGAAATTTTATTTTGGAAATAAGAAGGAAGCTGATCACACCATTCTGCTGAAGGTTGACTACTCTGGCACAGGCCTCCAGGTACATAACATTTTTTACAACTCTAAAAATGTCCCTTGATTTGTTGCCTGCTTCCTCTGTCCTATCCTCAATGGGTGTTTTCTTAGCTATTTTGACTTCTGCATGATATTGTTTAAGAGGTGTCCTATATATGACCTTGTCATTAGGATTGTAGTTTTTCCACCATTGTTTTTCCAAGATACATTTTTTCTTCTCATTCCTGAGACTGTTGTTAAAGCAGAGACGCACAGCTTATTTCTATAGGCTGTATGAGAAGAGACTGATGCCAGCTTATTGGATGTATTACAGATCCAGGTGTCAAGCAGGGTGGCTAAGAATTTGAATTCATTAAAAGTGTTTTCAGCCCACAATGCAAAGCAAGGGTGCCTTTGAGACAAAATGTTATACAGATGAGAAGACAAAATATTTAAGATAAAAAGACAACAACTCATTATATTCAAATCTATAAAAGAGACCAGTTCTTCTCGTTCAACACAGTCCTACTTAGGCTTTTGGAACAATACAACAAGGTAGGGGTGTAGATGATAACAAAGCCTTAAGAAGTTCATTATGAAGTGGGGAAAAGACTGGCAGCATTCTCCTTCTGAACAAGTTTCCACCAGAGGTCCCAGCTTTTCATCATATAAAGAGCAGTTTGTTTTGTTACGTACCCCAAAAGGTTACTTAAGAGGTAAAGGATTTGGTTATCTGGGTCATCTAGCTGTTATCTGTGCAGCAAACTACTAACTGTACTCACAAAGGGGTATATTTACAAGAAAGTGGCACATCATAAATGATGCCCCACTTTTCTTGCATCCCATTATGCCCCCTAATTACACCATGTGTGCGCCATATGTATATTATGGCACACCATGGCATACGTTAGGCCAATGGAGTCAAAAGGTTCAACACTATAGTGGCGCTTTGGTGGATTAGCACCATAAATTATGGTGCTTATCCATCAAGGGTAAAGGAGCGCCATTGAATTCTAATGCCTGCCGAAGGCAGGTGTTACAAATGATGCTAAAAATGGCGCCATAATTCTGGGCCTTCTAAAGGGGAATGGACCCCTTGCATACATTTTGCCTGGTGTAGGAATAATGTGGTGCAAGTGGGTACAAACTGGTGCAATGCTTAAATTGCACCGCTTTGTAAATATGGAGCAATGAAAGTGCCTCCTTAACGCCACATTAGTGTAAAAAAAAAATGACCCTAATGTGGTGCAAGGGGGCATAAGGTGCATGCCCCAAAATGTTTAAATTCCTCTGTCGCACCACCCAAGCAATTGGACGAAGTTCCCTATGATTTGAGAGCAGGACTAGGTATTGCTGAACACTTGGAGAGGTGTCAAACATCCCAGTAGAGCTTCTGAGGGATAATTTTTGCAGTGCTCCTAATTTCATTTCTTTTGATAGGCAAATTGTTTATTAACTGTGGAGTTTATTTTCTTTTTCAATACCAACTGGAAATTGCTTGGGGTTGGAGTTATACCAAGCTGAGTCTCTTGTTTTCTTTGATCCAAAGCATTGCAAAGGAGCACTTGACATTAATGTTAAAATCTTCTTCCCAGTCCCAGTCAGCCAAGTTGTTATGAGGTGCTTGCAGCCTTTTTAGCCCATACTTTATAGGGGTCATCTGACATCATTCTTCAATAGAGATGTAGCCTACATCAGATTCTAAGATGGTGGTAGGAAAGCATGATGGCAACTATAATTTGTGTTTCAGTATTTCCTCTCAAAGTGACTTATGTTCCATTCATTTTATCTGGGCCACATAATTCAGCTCCATAGGAGATCTGGCTTCCTACCTTTGCTTGAAAGACTTTTTCTTTGTGGTTCAAAAAACAATGACCAAGTTCTCTTGCCATCCTTATGATGGTGTTTGCTGGTGCCTCTGCATTTTCAGGGGTGATTTGGATATGAGTAGAGCATTTAGGATTTCTGTTGATTACAACCCTCAAGTATTTGAAGAATGTTGTGCCACTTAAGAGGAAGAAATACTTTTTCTTTCAATTTGTCTTGATAGTCATGTTTTTGGTTTTTCCTGTGTTACATTTTAGTCTATTTGCTTCATAGTATTATTACAGAAATACCATCTGTGGCCTTTCTTTCTTCTCCACATATGTTGTTGATATAGAAAGAAACAATAATAGGTGCCAATAGGCACCCTTGATTTACCCAATATCTGATGTGACGTTTTTGCTGAGGAGCCCTTCCAGGTTTAGTCTGACTTGCAGAGTAGTTTTGGTGTACACCTGTGGTATTAGAGACAGAAGGGCTGTGTCTTGGCAACAGGTTGAAAGCCAAAGTGAAGCCTAAAAATGCGACAAAGAGGCATTTTCTTTCCTGTACTGAATGTGTGAATAATGTGTACGAATGTGAATATCTGCTCAATAGTTAAAAGACATTCTATGAACCCACATTGAATGGGTTAAAAGATATTCTCTTTGGTGACCCAGACATCCAGAGCCTTGAGACAGTTTTGAAAAGATTTTATAGTTAATGTCTATTAGGCTGATCTGCCTTTTGATCATTTTCTGGCCTTGTTTGTAGATTGGGATATTGTGTTAAGGCCAAGGGCTTTCTTCTTTTTCAGATCAACTATAGCTTTCCTCACTTTTTCTTTGTTGAAGAATTCGGACCTCAGGGATTTGTTCATGAAGCTAGTCCTTTCCTTACATTTATTGACTGCATCATCTGGTGTGGAGTTGCAAGTGAGGAGAAATGGGCTAGCCAAGCTTCTTCAGTAGCAGCAGATACCAAATAGTTTTACTTTCTCCTAAACCTTTGCCTATAATTAATCAAAAGGCTTGTTTTCTTTTTTATAGCAACTTTTTCAGTTTATATTCACTTCACGTCCATGACGTTTGCAGTTTTCTTCTGATTAAGGTCTTATAGCTAGATCCTGACTCCCTTGTTTTGTGTTTTGCTGAGTCCTAGTGAACTAGTGACTGAAGTTCTGTTTTTTTTCTGACAGCCCTTATTGAACCATCTGTCACATTGGCTGATGTTGATTTTAGATGGCTTCTTAATGATGCATCTTCTAGAAAGAACCAGAGCTAATGCATGGCCACTTTCTAGCCTCCTATCTCAATCTGATGCATTCAATAGTATGGTGACAAGACCATGAATTCCAGGTTACACAGGAGCGAAGAGAATAAAGCCCTCACCCCTAAACACTATTCCCTTGTATCTGAAATGAACAGGGAATGAGCGAATAGCCACCGGGGGAAAGGTATACGGAACAGGGAGTTGGGAAGGGAAGAGAAACAAAACACTGGTTCACGAAGGAGTGTCACTGTTGTTCTAAAACCAAAAATTAATCAAAAACAAAATACCACAGAGTCTTTTCAGCAAAATAACAATAATTATTATCATTTGATTGGGCAATCACTAAGGCCCTCATTATGACATTGGCGGTAAGTCCCGCTTACCGCCATACCAACTGCCACCAACATACCACCACTGCGGTCGTTTACCGCTACCCATATTATGACACACACATAGCAATCCGTCACTATACAGACACACACATAGGTCCGCCAGCCAAAAGTTCAGTGATAAACTGGCGGTACCAAAACCCACGCCATTATGCCAACAGAACTACGCCCACCACATTATAACCCACGAATCACCGTGGCGGACATTCAACTGCGGTAAACTATTGGTGGTAGGTACCGCCGTGCTCAAAATACACACAACCTAACGTAACAATACCACATTGGACAATTCAAACTACACACACCTGACACCCTTACACATATCACACACACTCACACCACTATAAAACACACACCCACACGACCCACAATCCTTTACGACTAGAATGAATTGCCACTAGATAGAGATATAGCAAAAGCACCCACACAACCAGAGCCACAGAACACCATCACCCATATACCATCCACTCACCTCAAAGCACACACCCCAACACATCACCCCACACACGCTCATACACACTACTCACACTACACCCATGGCACCACAAAGACACCCCAGGTTCTCAGAGGAGTAGCTAAGGGTCATGGTGGAGGAAATCATCCCGTTAGAGCCACAGCTATTTGGAGCACAGGTGCAGCAGACTTCCATTGCTAGGAAGATGGAGCTATGGTGGAGAATCGTGGACAAGGTCAACGCCGTGGGACAGCACCCAAGAACAAGGGATGACATCAGGAAGAGGTGGAACGACCTAAGGGGGAAGGTGTGTTCCATGCTAGTAAGACACATGATAGCTGTACAGAGGACTGGCGGTAGACCCCTACCTCCCCCCCCACAACTAACAACGTGGGAGGAGCAAGTCTTGGCAATACTGCATCCTGAGGGCCTGGCAGGAGTAGCAGGAGGAATGGACTCTGATAAGTCAACTCTTCACTACTTTCACCCCCTACCTGCATGCAATCTCACACCCCCACCCTTACCCTTACCCCTGTCACTCCACCACCTCACATACATTTCACCAACACAACCCAAGCCCTGCATGCAACACTAATGCATGTACACCACTCACAGACCTGTATGGACACCCATCACCAAAGTATGCACACTTGAGACAATCACCTATCAAACCAAATCACCACTCACACAAGCCTAAGCTGCCAGGGCAATCACCACCACACAGGGGAACACACCCATGCACAAGATGTCACATGCAGAAACCATACCACTGCATTTACATCCCCACAGGTCCCCCACACAACGTCACCGGAGAGGAGATGCCAGCAACATTCGGTCGGTCCCCCCACAGAAGAGGCCCACAGTGGTGACAGCACCTCTGCATGCCTGGATCAGGATGACCAACCTGGCCCATCAGGGACCTCCGTACAGTTGGTTATCCAGGCACAGTCACATACCACCACAGAGTCTCCCCCCTCAGGAAACACCAGCACAGCACCCACCCAGCGGGCCATACCTCTGTCCCCAGGACACGTCAATCAACAGTGTGTCCACCACTACAGGGACCTCAGGCAACCCCACAAACACAGGACGATCAGGGTCAGTGGCTGAAGGCACACGGTTCAGGAGAAAGAGGCACAGGACAACTTGCAAGCTGGGAGAAATGCTGTGCAACCGGTGGCAGGACAGGCCCAGGGAACCAACTCTCCACGAGGCACTCACCAACATCTTAGGAGCATACCACCATTCCCAGGAGACTATCGGCCAGATACTGGCCAAGTTACAGGAGACCCAGCGGCTGCAGGAGGGACAGTACCTGGGGATCAGGGAGGACCTGAGGGACATCTGCACCACCCTGGTCACCATTGCAGGGGTGCTGGCAGACATGGCCAACACCATGAGGGAGGCAGTGGCACACCAACGGGTCCCTGACACTAGCCACACCAATGAACAGCCCTCCTCTTCCGCTGACCATAGTGGACAGGAGGTCCCGCCACAGGAACAACAGGCCACCAGCACCCCTCCCCATGCAGAAGGAGAACCACCCTGCAATCGGTCCCTGCAATCCAGGCAAAAGCCAGAGAACATTGCCAAGACCCCCACCAGGAAATAAGACTCTCTTGATTGTCACCCTTGTGTCCCACTCTGTCACCCTGTCCCCCTTGAAATGCCATTGCTCCCCTTCATATGCCCCCTTGGACAATGCACCTATGATTCAAATAGACTGGAACTCTCACCTGGACTCTCCTCCACCCCCCCTAAGCCTATAGCAATACCCCATCCACTTATTAGCACCTAAAAAAACATCCTTGTAAAAAATACAAGTATTGAGTCTGTCAAGTGATTGAATTATGTATTCATTTAACAATCTGTAGACATTGCAACTCAACTGTACAGTAATGTATACATAGGTATTGAGCTGTAGTTTTCTACAGTCAATACAGCAGGAGCCAGAGTGGGGCACATATATCTGTAAATAGATATGTCAAAGGGTACAGTAAGTGGCCATAGTAGTGTGAATATCAGCTTGCCAATGACAATTTACAATGCAAAACTGCAATAGAAGGTGAAGTTACAGTGTCTTACCTTTGTGCCACTGGAAGTACTGTTGTATGATTGATGTTCTATTGCCCACATCCTCATCCTCTGCCTCCTCTTCCTCACTGTCCACAGGGTCCACCGCTGCCACACGCCCATCTAGAGCCTCGTTCTCCTGCAGAAAAGCCACCTGGCGACGTAAGGCAAGGTTGTGCAACATGCCACGATGATCTGGCAGACCTTCTTGGGTGAGTAGCACAGGGAACCACCTGTTAGAGGCACCAAAACCTGGCTTTCAGAAGGCCGAAGGTTCGCTCTATAATTCTTCTTGTTCACCCATGTGCCTCATTGTAACATTCCTCTGCCCTTGTCCTGGGACTCTTCACTGGGGTCAGTATCCATGAGAGGTTGGGGTAACCAGAGTCACATGCAAATATCGAGGGATACCTGTTAGCCTGACACAAACCCTTAGGGCCAACCCCATACCCATACACCAACATATACTGGGTGGGGACCATGGGCTCACCTGTTAGCTACACCTGGTGCCTCTGTAGTTGAGCCATCACATATGGGATGTTGCTATTCCTCAGGATAAAGGCATCATGCACAGACCCAGGATACTTTACATTGACATGGGAGATGTACTGGTCCGCCAGGCACACCATCTGCACATTCATGGATTGAAAGTTCTTTCAATTTCTGAACACCAGTTCATTTCTCCTGGGTGGGATAAATGCAATATGTGTACAATCAATTGCCCCAATGATGTTGGGGATATCTCCTTTTGCATAGAAGTCAGCTTTCACTCTGGCCAAATCCTCCACCTGGGGGAAAACAATGTAGCTGCGTATGTGTTTAATCAGGGCAAACAATGCTCTTGTTAGCATAATTAACAACATTGGCTGTGACATTCCTGCTGCCAAGCCCACTATCACTTTGAAAGAACCAGTTGCCAAGAAATGGAGCACAGATAGGACTTGCACAAGAGGGGGAATCCCAGTGGGGTGACGGTTAGCAGAGATCAGGTCTGGCTCCAATTGGGCACACAGCTCTTGGATTGTGGCCCTGTCAAGTCTGTAGGTGAGGATAATGTGCCTGTCCTCCATTGTTGCCAAGTCCACCAGGGGCCTGTACACAGGAGGATGTCTCCATCTCCTATTTATCCTCAGCGATTGTAATCTAGGGAACAAAACGATGAGCACCTGGTCAGTATTCAACATTTCAATAATGTACAGGGCATTGCATGTTGTGACAGAAACAGTACTGTTGTTGTACACACCCAAATGGTGCCTATGTGTGCTGTGACGCAGTTAGATGCCATGGCCTGCCCCCCATGAAATGGCATTCGCCTGTCCTGTGTGGATGAGCATGTGGAAATGAGGTAATGCCGCTGAAGTTGTGCGCCGTTGTGGGAGGCAGTCGATGACCGCCAACACAACTCTTCATTGGTTGTCATTGGGCCCTATGGGTTACAGTAGCCAATGGTGATGTACGCCGGCGGTGACAGAATGCACCGCCACAGCCGTGACTGCCATTTTCTGTCTGTTCACTCACTGGCAACCTGACCTTCAACAGGAGAGGACCTACACTGCATGTGTTGCTGTGACCTGTGTCTGGAATCTACCATGGCTCATGTTACTGGGGAAAGGGCCCCTACCTTTACCGCTGCAGAGTTGGAGAGACTGGTGGATGGGGTCGGGGTCCTACCCCAGTACCGATTGCTGTATGGGCCTCCAGACCAACAGGAGAGTACACTGTGAGCACGATGCATGGGGCATGAATGCATGAAGTGCTGTATTTGAGGGCCCGGTGTAAGGGGGGGTGGTTGAGGGGTCCTGGGCAGCGTGCTGCATGAATGGTGTGCAATGTATATGCTTAAGGGGATGGGAGGGATATGGTGGACCATTAGTGTAACAGGCCGGACGGCATGACTGATACCTTTTTTCTATGTGTATTTCTCTGCAGGTCTGCGCCCATCAGAAAAAAGGTTTATGGCGTGCCATCACCAAGGATGTGCGGACCCTAGGAGTCTACGGCAGGTGGGGCACCCACTGTCACAAACAGTGGGAGGACCTGAGAAGCTGGGCAAGGAAGACAGAGGAACCCCAGCTGGGGATGGCCTCCCAACGAGGAAGGGGTGCCCGTCAAACCCGGACCTCCCTTATGTTCCGCATACTGGCGGTTGCCTATCCGGAGCTGGATGGGTGCTTGAGGGCATCACAGCAGCCACAAGGGGGTGAGTACAGTTTCACATTATACCACTTGTGCGTGGTGGAGAGGCCTTCGGGTGGGGAATGTGGGCCTGTTGGTGCCCCTAGTACAGGCCGGACATTGCAGGGTAGGTTCCATGTTGGGCAGGGGCTGAGGAACTCCACCTTCAACCAATCTAGTGGGCATCCACTACAGGGCAGGGCTCTGTGGGTCTCAGGTATGCTACAACTGGCGTTAGGTATTACTGTCCATGGCAAGCTGACTAGCATTGTGACTGGTAGTGCATTGCCTAGTGCCTAGGGAGGTTCCCTGTGTGTGTGTGTCGTGTACGCCAACAGTGGTGTTGTTGCTGCCTTGACCAAGTGTATCCTCTGTCTCTTCCCCCCTTTTTGTTTTGTCATCCTGTCCTTATGTGCATTAGCATCATCTGGCGAAGGATCAGAGGCACCGTAATGGAGGGAGCTGCATCCCACAGGGCCCATGAGGCCGAATCCACTGGAGCTGCATCCCACAGGGCCCATGAGGCCGAATCCACCGACGGTGAGGGCACCAGTGGGACAGAGGGCGAGGGGAGCACCACAGCGGAGACAGGAGGGGACAGTTCAGAAAGTGATACCTCCTCCGATGGAAGCTCCCTAATGGTGGCGAACAGCTCTATGGACCCCCCAACTACAGGTACAGCCACCACCCCCACTACCAGCACCACCCTCCCAGCAGCCCCTCAGCAAGTTTACCATGCCCACTCACCCAGGCGGGTGGGCATCTCTTTCACCCCGGCACCTTAGGCCCTGCCCCAGTTAGCACTGCTGCCATCAGTGTGGAGGCTATTGACCTCCCGAGATCCATCTCTGTTGGGCATTCAACCATAGTGAATGCCATCCAGGGGCTGCAAGGGTATCTGCAACAAACAAATGCATTCCTGGAGGGCATTCACTGTGTCATGGTGGCCCAACAGAGATCAATCTAGGCTCTGGCCTCCTCCCTGATGGCAGCCATTGTTCCTGCCTCTAGTCTCCCCCCTCCAACTTCCTCTGCCCAGTCCCATTCCCCTCAACCACAACCCATTCCAAGCACACATTCAGACCAGCATGCACCCAAGACAACTCACAGGAGTGGCTCAGGCAAATACAATCACCGCACATCATCCCACAGGCACTCACACAAACACCTTCCAGATGCAGACACACTAACATCCACTGCCCCCACAGTGTTCCCCTCCTCCTCCTAGTCCACCACCCCTCCCAGTAGCGTCTCAACTCACACCTCCATGCACTACATCCACATCCACTGTTTCCATCACCATCACACCTATCACTACACTCCCCTCACTGGCAGTCACCACCCTCACCTCCATGCACACGTCACCTGTGTCCTCTCTCACTGTGTTTGTGCCCCCTCCTCCCAAAATACACAAACGTAAGCACTTAGACACCCAACAGCTATCCACCTCACAACAGCATCCAGCCCATGTACCTGCACTCAAACATAGCAGACACCTCCAACAACCCCTCCCTCTTCCTCCACTCCCAAACCTTCACCCTCTTCCCACCAGTGTCCCTAAGAAGCTTTTCCTCTATGCCGTTGACCTCTTTCCTACCCTTCCCCCCATGTCCTTCACGTCAGGCCGGGGTGATCAGAACCCAGGCTAGCACCCTAGCCACCCAGTCCAAGGCCACATTCGTTTTGGCAGCTACTGCAGGTGTGAGAGGCTCCAAGGAAACATACATCAGCCCTGGCAGTGTGCTTGCACCAGCTGCCAAGGGGAAGGGCAGGGATGCACCACCAGCTTACAAGGGGAAGGGCAAAGAGGCACCACCAGATGGCAAGGGCAAGGAGGCACCAACAGCTTACAAGGGGAAGGGCAAAGGGCCTGCCTCTGCAAGCAGGAAGGACAGGAGGCCTAGTACTGGGACTGATTCTGAGCCCCCAACACCAACCATGGCGCTTCAGCTGTCCAAGGCTGCAGGGGAAGGGCTGGAGCCTTCCCCCACCACTGGCAGCACCGCCACCAGCACCGTCACCAGCACCGCCACCAGCAGCAGCCGCCCCAATGGGCATCCGTCCAAGGCTGCAGGGGAAGGGCTGGAGCCTCCCCCCACCACTGGCAGCACCAACACCAGCACTGGCACTGCCACCACTGAGCAGCTATTGCCGCCAGCGGGCAGTGTGTAGTCCTGCCTCCATGGACTGTGATGCATCCTGACCACTGCAAACTGTGTGAGTCTGAGACCCAGGTGAGCGACTGTGACCTTGCACTCCCCAAGATCTGCATCAAAGGGCACAAAGCCCTCTTCAGAACCAGTGGAAGAAGGTATCCACGAAGCCCCTACTTGCCAGGATGAAGCACACTGGGTACAAAGCCCCCTTCAGAACCAGTGGAAGAAGGCATCCACTCACCCCCTCCTCGCTAGGATGAAGCACACTGGGCACAAGGCCCCCTCCAGAACCACTGGAAGAAGGCATCCACTCACCCCCTCCTTGTCAGGATGAAGCACACTGGGCACAATGCCCCCTCCAGAACTAGTGGAAGAAGCCACCCACTTGAGAGACTGTGGCTTTGCACTCCCCACGACCAAGCAGTGGGCAAACCACCCACTTGAGAGACTGTGGCTTTGCACTCCCCAGGACCAAGCAGTGGAGAAGCCATCTACTAGAGAGACTGTGGCTTTGCACTATCCAGGGCCAATCAGCGGAGAAGCCATCCACTGGAGAGACTGTGACTTTGCACTCTCCAGGACTAAGCAGTGGGCAAACCACCCACTTGAGAGACTGTGGCTTTACACTCCCCAGGACCAAGCAGTGGGCAAACCACCCAATTGAGAGACTGTGGCTTTGCACTCCCCAGGACCAAGCAGTGGAGAAGCCATCCACTAGAGAGACTGTGGCATTGCACTCCCCACGACCAAGCAACGGGCACAGCACCCTCTTAGGGGACTGTGGCTTTGCACTCCCCAGGACATCGCACAGGGCATGTTGCCCCCTCCAGGACAAGCGGTGTTGTACCATCTTCCGGCTGAGGTGCCCCCCGTTCCCTGTCCCCTGAGGTGAACGTGTATTTTTGACCTGATGCCCCTGCAATGTTCTCTCCGTGTTGATGCAGGAATCAAATGGGGCCTTGGCCTATGTGATGTGGCCCTGTGGCCCATGGACATTATGGACTGGTCAGTGTCCCTCCATTTGTATATATGTAAATACTGTTTTGATTTTTCAGAACGTATTTCTAGTATTTTATCTTATTACACTTGCTTCAATCAACAATCCTTTTGTCCTTGCATTATTCCTGAGGGGTATGGGGTAGATGTGTAATGTTGTTGCATCTGTTTGTGTATGGTGTTGGGGGTGCGGGTGTTGCATGTTGCATGTGTGTTACTCTCTTTTTTCCTCTCCCCTCCCCTGTGTGCTAGGCAGCAGTACTCACCGTGGTCGTCTTCGCCGGCGTTGGTATTCCTGGTGTAGGAGGAGGTAGACCAGCATAGGAACTCCTGCAGTTCGGGCTCCATGGCAGCGTGGTTCTTCCCTAGGTGTCCAGAGGTGAATCCTTTGACTTCTGTGTTCTTTTTCCACCGTGCTTTTGATGTCATTGGTATTTCTACCGCTGGCGTGTTGGCGGTATTACCGCCGCATTATCACCGACCTCCAGGGTTGTAATGAGGGCCTAAGTCTTTCAGCAAATTCACAATAATTATTAGTGCTCCATTGCTCAACTATTAAGCACACATTTGTAACACAACAAAATCGTTATAAAATCAAACTTCTGAATTTGTCTTTTGTTAGTCGTTTTCACACAATAGACTCTCTTCAAAACAATCAGAATAAACTTTAAAGTTTGCATAGATACTGAGTGATGCATTCAGGAGTTCACAACACTTAACTTAAATGCTGCTTTTAAAAATATTTCTCAGGTTGTCTTTGGAAAATAGTCTTGTTTCATAGGTTTCTCAGAATCAACAAATGTCTTTCGTAATGCACCAAAATGTCATTAACCTCAAGAAGGTTGAAAACAGGGGAACGAGAGGGGGGATTACTCACAAACCGACTTCTCCTGGAATGTTATCAATTATTTGAGGAAGATGGAATACTGTTCCTAAATTCTCCAGCTACTGCAAAAGTAATCTGCTCTAGAGAGGGAAGCTCAGATGAAGCCTCGCACTGAAATGACGACTCCAGAAAGAATCAC
Organism: Pleurodeles waltl; assembly: GCF_031143425.1. NCBI lineage: Eukaryota > Metazoa > Chordata > Amphibia > Caudata > Salamandridae > Pleurodeles > Pleurodeles waltl. Next base: position 227,998,311 of record NC_090443.1, read on the forward strand.
AGAAACTCCATCTGAACCAGGAACACCTGTGAGTGAAAGAAGAATCAAAGCCAAGCACAGGAACCACCTTGGCAGTTCTATTCATAGACTGGTGATGAATTATCAGACACATGCTGGTGATGAGTCATCAAACACTTCTGATTATTCATATGAACGAATTCGATGTCTCCATAAACCAGTTGGCACACAGTTCACAAATGGAACAACACTTGCTTTTATCAATAAAAATAATCATGCAATGTAGTTTTCCTCACAAGTTACAGGGAAGTGCTGTGCTGTAAACACATTCATGACATGTTTCATTGTTCTTCATACATGCTGATGTATTTTGGAAGGGTGCAACAAGAAGCATGCGTGAGTGAGTGCGAGTCCTCACAGATAGGATCAAATTCACTACGAGGCAAGGTGGATCCTAGAAGGAGAAGGGGACCACAGACACATTGTTTCTGCTGGACATGGTGTCTGTTCTGTTGGGGTGCTCTTCAGGTTCAGGCACCTTCTAAACTAGACATTGAATGAGTGACAAGCCTGGCACTGAAAATACGAATGGTTACTACAATATGTCTATATTAATTGTGCCTTATTATATTTTCAAGTTGATGGATGTTTGCAAACGTTTTTTATAGTATATAGTTTATGGTGCACATAATGTGCATGAACTCCAATACTTCATAGTGTAGTATTTAGGCCCGTATTTATACTCCGTTTGCGCCGAATTTGCGTCGTTTTTTTCGACGCAAATTCGACGCAGAACTAACGCCAACTAACGCCATATTTATACTCTGGCGTTAGACGCTTCGGGCGCCAAAGTGCCCGGAGTGTGCGTCATTTTTTAGCTTGAACCCCTTCCTTGCGTTAATGATATGCAAGGGAGGCGTTCCCGTCTTAAAAAATGACTCCCAGGCCTTTACGTGGTATTTATACTCCCGGGCAAAAATGACGCCCGGGAGTGGGCGTGGCCAAAAACGGCGCTTTTGCGCCGCTTTTTAACGCCTGGGTCAGGGATGGCGTTAAGGGACAAGTGGGCTCAAAATGAGCCCAGAGTGCCCTCCCCTGCCCCCAGGGACCCCCCCTGCCACCCTTGCCCACCCCAGGAGGACACCCAAGGACGGAGGGACCCATCCCATGGACATTAAGGTAAGTTCAGGTAAGTATTTTTTTTTTTTTTTGTGGCATAGGGGGGCCTGATTTGTGCCCCCCTACATGCCACTATGCCCAATGACCATGCCCAGGGGACAGAAGTCCCCTGGGCATGGCCATTGGGCAAGGGGGCATGACTCCTATCTTTACAATGATAGGAGTCATGTTGATGGGGGATGGGCGTCGAAAATAAATGGCGCAAGTCGGGTTACGATGATTTTTTCGACGTAACCTGACTTGCCCCATTTTAAGACGCCCATGCGCCATTTTCCCCCTACGCCGGCGCTGCCTGGTGTACGTGGTTTTTCTCGCGCACACCAGGCAGCGCCGGTCTGCTTGCGCCGGCTAACGCCATTCAATAAATACGGCGCCCGCATGGCGCTTCAGAATGGCGTTAGCCGGCGCAAAACTTTTTGACGCAAAACTGCGTTAGCGCAGTTTAGCGTCAAAAAGTATAAATATGGGCCTTAATATGGTGCAGAATGTAAATGAAACTTTTTCTTTCAACATGCACGCTAACCCAAATAACCAATTGACTGACCACTAACTAGGCTCTGAGTAGTGTGCTACTCACAGCAAAGCGCTTCGGAGCCTCATCCGGGGTAGTAAGCGATATACACATACTATACATACATACATATATATATATATATATATATATATATATATTCCATAAGAAATTGTACCATTCAAGCATTGCATGTGGGTAGACTGTAGTTGTCATTTTCAATAGGAATTTCATGCCGATGAGAGGCCGTTTGGGCAGAGATGTGCAAGATGTTTTCCTTTTGAGTCAGCCTTTAGAAAAGCATGTCTTAGGATCCCATGTGCTGATTTGAGCTTGATTATGAATTCATCATTGACTCTCCGTTTGCTTATTTAGTCATTAAAGTTGCCACATATTTTGATATGAACATCAAAATGGCTTGCTTTTTTTATATCTCTTCCTTAAAACAGCCTAATAAATTTAGGAATCTCTCCAATTGTTCCTGCTGTGGATATGTATTTATTATCATTAACATGAATCTATCCATTAGTTTGATGTCACAGGGTTGCAGATATTCATGATAGGTGTCCCATTCTTTAGTTGCATTATGTATGTCAGTCCTATATGTTGTCTGCAGGCCACCACTGTTGATTGTTTTTTCCAAAGCTGATGAACAATTTGAGGGATTGATAAATCCAGGGACTATCCAATTTGTTGATGTCCATATTTTTCATAGAATCATTATGTTGTAGCATGTGTATTAAAATTGGAGTCACCAGCTTTTTTGGGGGGCACCAACCACATTCCAGAAGATGATTGAAGTTTTTAATTTGCAACTGGTGGGATAATTTCCCTGCCTTCTATGACTTGTGCCAGCCTGTCTATTTTGCCATTGTTGCTAGTGATTGAGGTTTCCTTCAGCAGCCCCAACTCAGGTATCTCCATGTGTTGGAAGCTCATTTTTCCTTCCCCACTATTCATGCTACCTGGTGTTGGTGTATCTATTTTCTTTTTGTGGTCACTCTGGGTCCTACAATCAGCCGGTTGCCCGGCTTTAAAATCTTTCTTTTCTATTAGTACTCTTATTTGTTTAGTTTTTTTCCTAGCTGACACCTGAGTCGATGGTGTCTAGTTGTGCCATTGTAATAGGTCCTCACTACTTGAGGGGATATGATCATAGTCTTGTCTGTGATGGAAACAATTGAGTACAAAACTGGTCGGTGAAAACATATTTGCCAGAGGTTTGGTTCTACACATATTTTAAGGATCCAATGCCAACTAGAATGCAACAGCTGTTGTCCAACTTGCAGCTAGTATATCACTTGATGATCTGGAGGGTGACACTTCTTACAGGGAATCCTATATTTTCTAGGTTAGCCACTTGTATACTTTGTTTCCCAGACATGTTGTTTTCTGTTTTTTCTGTTTTTTTCTGGTTGTTGGCAAAATGTAGGTTGCAAAATTTCTCTTATCTTTGACTCACTTCGTGATTTTGGGCTCTAGAACTATAGTGCGTGTGTCTTGTAACAACATGTTTCAATCCAGATGTTGCATGTTATTGATATAAGACCAGTCTGTGAGGTCATACTTCAACAGGTATAACTCTGGTTTTAATTGAGTAGGATCTGTAGACTGAGGTTGCCATTTGTGTTTGGGGCAATTTGCACTGTTGGTGACCTTTTTAAACTAGGCTTGTCTGGTGTTTCACAACACAAAGAATACACAGTTCCACTGAGGGATAAAGAGGTGGATCCCTAAACAGTGCGAAAAGAAGGGGAGGGAAGAGGGGTTCCTGAGAGTCCAGATAAGACAGAACAAGAGCCCTCACTCACCAGATGGTGACATGCTTCATCATCGGGCTTTGCTCCTCGTCAGGCCGGCACTGCAATGCCTGACGGCGCCTACAAGGGGGATCTTTTAATATAGATAGATGCCTGTTGGTGAATGCTGAAATGTGGGATTGGTACAAAAAAATGCTGTTAAAAATTACTAGAGGGAAAAGCCAGAATTTATGAGTTAAACCTCTGTCATGATTAAAATAGGAGTATAGGGGAGGAAATAAGATTAATGTCTAGTCTCCCTTAATCAGGTGAAATATCTAGTAAACACTGTCCCTATAATCTGTAAGTGTAGTGAGTGCATGTACCGGAATCCCTATACTGCCTCTGAAAAAAGCGATTTGTCAGGACCAATAAACCTACCTAATCCTCATTCTTCACAAAACCTACAGTAGGGTATCTCACACAAACCCTCCTCGTATTAAAGGATGGCCCCATTGGGATAGCAACAAGCTCCAGTGATCCATATATTTGCTTTACCGCCACTTGGTCCAGCGACACCTACCCCGGCTTAGAGCTCCCCATAGTAGTGTCTGGTGTTTTCCTGCCTCTCTTGCATCAGCTGCCATTTTTGTCAGGTCAGCCTGATTTGGGCGCCCTCTGGGTTTGTGTGATAGTTTGAGCATGCAGGTTTCTTCCAGTAGTTCTAGCTCTTCTCTACGTGGTTCAAGCAATGTAGTATTTAACATAATTCACAATGGTATTATTTCTATCCACTTACATTCTTCCATGATGATGTTACCAGGGACCTGATTTACTTCTTTGAGTTTCAGACAAGATTCTACTTGCAAATTCTCAACCTTCTTACTCCCTTAGACATCTCAGGAATCTCTAGATCACTTGAGTGAATAGTGCAACCGGAATTAAAACATGGATTTGACTTGACCACTGAGTCTTTTGCAAAGTTGGATATTGACTCCTTTATAGGGCTGTGTGAGGTATCTGTGATGCCTTTTAGCAATAGGCTACACCCTGTTGATACATGCAAAGGAATTTTTGGGGGGTCACCCCTTGATTAAACTGGAGTATGCATGATGAAAGTTGGAGAGATATTTAATGATTTTGGAAGATAGCCTCAATATATGTATTTCTTGTTTAGTCTTTCTTTCTAAAGATTTCTGCCATGACTCTGTTCAGAGTATTGGCCCTGTGTGTCAGTGTTTCCTGCCCAGTGGTTATTGTGTAATGAGGGGGCCAAGCTGTCACCACAAATCATATTTTCTCTTAGTTGTGGGTCAATGCCTGGTGTGACAGGGAGTAAAGGCCACAATGGAGGATTCAGCTTGGAAGTTTGAATGTTAATGTCAGAGTAAATGTCAGGGTAAATGAGTGAGCAAGATTAAATACCTTTGAGATCTGGAAGACTCTGCTTGGGTGTTTCCCTCTGTAGACTGTTTTCATTACTGTCAAAGTTGAGTTTTGTTGCAGCTTCTGCACAGGCCATCATCACATCTTTGCCACTGTAGTGGTAAGACTGGATTTCCCTATTGAGGATCCGTTCACATTTACTAGTTCATACAAAGGCAAGAGGTCTAGTATAGACATATTGAGTGACCCCCATCAACAAGAAATCTCCTGGTTTTGAGCCCATTGCACTTGGCCACAGGTCTATGTATCTGGTTTGTCTGTTATAGTTTTCTGCAAGCCATTCCTCATATATTCAGTCTGGATCTTTGGCTTTGCTACTAACTCAAGGATTTCACTATAAGCTACTGCTGCTGGTCTGTTCAATTTCAGAAAAAGTATCTGGAGCAGCAGAGAACTGATGGGTACTCTGATGGTATCCACTGGCAATGGTAGAGGTTGTATGGTCTGCTCCTGAGGAGGTCCCTTGCAAACTCTACAGCTCTTAGCTGCGATGCATAACTCTTTGAATATGTATCCCCTGCTTTCAGCTGTTTCTCCTATTTCTCCTTTCTTTGTTCATTTCTCTCATCAAAATACCCTCTTCACACAACATCCATGGCTTCTGGACCAAGCCACCTGGGTTGGTGGATCTCAGCATAGGTGATAACTCTTTGGGAATGTGAGGGAATTGATTCTTATGAAGATGGTTACCCCTACTCTTTGATCTGTCTGCAACATACAAGACTCTCACTATGGCCCTCATTATGACATTAGCAGTAAATTCCGCTTACCGCCACGGTGACGGCAGCCAATATACCATCAGAATGGCGAATATCCGTTCACCACATTAAGACACACACACCAAGCCAAAAGAATACTGCCACATACACAAATCTGCCAGCTCAAAGGTCAGTGTAAAAGTGTTGGTACCAACACCCATTCTGTTACGCCAACAAAACAATGGGCACTACATCCTGACCCACGAATCACCACGGCGGGCATTAAACAGCGGTAAACCATTGAGGGTACACATCAGCGCACTCAGAATGGACACCCAAATACTAAACTGCACAACATTGGCCTATACCAAAAACAGACACCTGACACTCATACACACACCATACACACTCACCCACAGCACTATAAAACACACACTCACATCACCCACATCCGTTTACGAATACAAATTATTGCCACCAGATTGACACCAAGACCACTGTGACAACTAGACACACACACCACATATACCCATACATCCCTCACGCACTCCACTACGCACACCTATCCACAGTACCCAACACCCACACACTTACTCACACAACACCCATGTCCCCACAAAGGAACCACCGTTTCACAGATTAGGAGTTGAGGGTCGTGGTGGAGGAAATATTCAGGGTCGAGCCACAGCTGCTTGGAGCACAGGTAAAGTAAATGTCCATTGCCAGGAAGATGGAGCTATGGCAGAGAATTGTGGACAGGGCGAAAGCCGTGGAACCAAGAACAAGGGACCACATCAGGAAAAGGTGGAATGACCAACAGGGGAAGGTATGTTCCAGAGCAGCAAGGCAACAACTCGCCATACAGAGGACTGGCAGTGGACCCCCACCTCCTCCCCCACAGCTCACAGCATGGGAGGAGTAAGTCTTGGCAATACTGCATCCTGAGGGACTCACTGAAGATGCCAGAGGACTGGACACTGGTGAGTCAAGATTTCTTACTTCTCAACCCCCATACCTGCATGTCATCTCACTCCCTCACCCTCACTCCCATCATTCCACTCCATCCCACACACTGCACCTTCACATATGACTAACCCCAATGCCCAGTCCTGAATGCAATACCAATGCATGGACAGCCCTCCCAGCCCTGCATGGGCACCCATCACTAAAGCATGCACAACATAGGGGAACTAACAACCTCACAATATATCAACATACACAAACCAAGGTGGCAAGGCAACAGCAACGATAGGGGGGAAGCTAGGGATGTACAATATGTCACAGGCATGAACCATAATACATCACTTACATCCCAGCAGGTGCCCCTGCCAATGTCAGCTGAGAGGAGGTGCCACAACAAAACAATCCCCAACAGAAGATGCCCCCAGTGATGACAATAACTCTGGACTTCAGGATCTGGATCAACAACCTGGCACATCAGGGACCACTGGACAGTCGGTCACCCCAGCCCATTCACAGTCCACAATAGAGCCTCCCCATCAGTATCCACAGCACCCATCCAGCATCCCCACACCTCAGTCCCCAGGACACATCAATCAGCAGTGTGCCTCCCCTGTACTGGGACCCCAGTACACACCTCACACCCAAGACAATTAGGAACCTGGCAGTGGGCACACCGTTCAGGGGAGAGAGGCACAGGGGAACTGGGACACTTGGAGGACCGCTGTGTGCTAGGGGGAGAACAGGCCCAGGGAACCAACTCTTCTGGAGGCACTCACCAAGATCCTGGCTGCCCACCAACAATCCCAGGTCACGATGGGCCACATCCTTGACAACATGCAGTAGAACAAGGGGCTGTAGGAGGAACACCACCAGGAGATCAGGGAGGACTTGCAGGCTCTCAACACCTCCATGATCTCCATAGCAGGGGTTCTGGCAGACATAGCCAGTATCATGAAGGAATCAACAGCACACCAGTGGGCCCCTACCACTAGCCAGCCTATTGACCAGCCAACCACTTCTGCTGCAGCTAGTGGGCAGGAGACCCTGCCACAGGATCCACAGGCCACCAGCACCCCTCACCTTCAAGAAGATGGACCACCCCGTATGTGTTCCCTGCAACCCAGACAGAAGCCAGAGACACTTGCCAAGACCAAGACCACCGCCAAGAAATGAGACACTCCTGATTGTCCCCCTTGTGTCCCACCCTGTCACATGTCGACTTTGAACTGCCTTTGCTCTCCTTCCTAAGACCCCTTGGACACTGAACCTGTGCTACAAACAGACTGGAACAAAACCCTCGACATTACCCTACCATCACCTCATTCTATTGCACTTTACCCTACATTTTATAGCACAACAATAAATACCCTTGAACATAACTTGACTGATAGTATTTTATGTTTTTCAAATGTGCATTCAGGGGAACAGTCACATCTGGTGCAAATTATATGAACACTGTGATAGCATACAATTAATGACCTGTAACTATCTGTAGTAATCACATCAGGACACTGTTGTCATATCACCAACATCTGTAAAATGACAAGTGTAGGAGGCTGACCTGGTTTGTAGTGGGTACCTTGGGTACTTACACCTTGTACCAGGTCCTGTTATCCCTTATTAGTGAAGTAGTAGTGTTCTAGCAGCTTAGGCTGATAGAGGTAGCTATAGCAGAGCAGCTTAGGCTGAACTAGGACACATGCAAAGCTCATCCAATACCACTTATAGTTACACAGTTCTTATACACAAGTAAAGACAATACTCAGTGTTACCAAAAATAAAGGCATTTATTTGGGTGACACAGTACCAAAAATATCTTAGAGACAATACTCGTTTTGGAGGTAAGTATTATAGCAACATCACAAAACAAAATAAAATCATGGATGGAATGTTGAAATTTTTCAAACACTCATCCCCAGTCACAGATCTGGGTATCACCCATCGTCACGTCACACCCTCGTCTGGCAGTTCCGGCTAGACTATTCCCATGAGGAACAGGGTCAATACTGATTTGCATATGGCTGGGTCCAAACTGGGGTGGCATGGTGAGCAGAAGAACAATGGATTAAACCCTTATCTGTGACTGGGGGTGAGTGTTTGCATTGTTCAGCACTCCGTCCATCATCCTTTTGTGTTGCCAAAGTTGCCCTAAGTGGTTAGGGTATGCCCAGACATGGGTCCCTTGCTCACTGTGCTAATGGATTCAAGCGAGCCTGGCTGATGAAGGGTGATACCCTGAAACTTGTCCCAGGTTGCTTGTTTCTGGTCCAGGGAGGACTTGGCCTGACAGTTTTGGCTGCACTGTTCCCATGAGGAACAGGGTGAAGACTGATTTGCACATGGCTGGGTCCAAACTGGGGTGGCATGATGAGCAAAAGAACAATGGATTAAACCCAGATTTGTGACTGGGGGTGAGTGTTTGCATTGTTCAGCACTCTGTCCATCATCCTTTTGTGTTGCCAAAGTTGCCCTAAGTGGAAAGATTATGCCCAGACCTGGGTCCCTTGCTCACTGTGCCACTGGATTCAAGCTGGCCTGGCTGATGAAAGGTGGTACCCTGAAACCAGTCCTAGGATGCTTGTTTCTGGTCCAGGGAGGACCTGGCCTGGTAGTCTGGGCTGCACTGTTTCCATGAGGAACAGGGTCAAGACTGATTTGCATATGGCTGGGTCCAAACTGGGGAGGCATGATGAGCAAAAGAACAATGGATTAAACCCAGATCTGTGACTGGGGGTGAGTGTTTCATTGTTCAGCACGTCCATCATCCTTTTGTGTTAGTAAGTAATATACACAATATATACACTAAACACCAATATTAGACAACTAAATGGTCATAGAATAATGCAAACAGTAGGAAATCCTATAGAATGCAATGGGGGAAAATGGATGTAGGAGCAACACAAACCATATACTAAGAAAGTGGAATGTGAATTACAAATTCCCCCCTAGACAAGTGTAGTGTGTGCAGAATCATGGGCAAAGTAAGAATACAGTAAAGTTAAGTAAAGTACCCCACCTCAGAGCCCAGAAAAGCAGGAGTAAAGTACTGCAAGTTTCCTTAGAACACACTACACCTCGTTTTGGGGATTTTGCAGAAGCCAGCCAAGTCTGCAAGGAACAACTGCTCGAATATTAGACCTGAAGACCTGCAAAGGAAGGGGACCAAGTCCAGAAGTCGAACGAAGATCCAGGAAGGACAGAAGCCCCTGCCAAACCCAGAAGAGGGTGTAAAAGAAGAGTCCTTGGTTAGTCGAAGACTGCAGAATTGCACCCTAGGAAGATGCCAGAGGGTTCCTTCATGATGCAAAAGATGTCCCACGGCGTGAAGGTCATTGCAGATGAGATTTTGTCTTGGAAATGGCCCACAAGCCTTGGCTACGCCAAAAGTGCGTTTTGCCTCTAAATGGTGCTGGATGGACCCAGGAGGGACCTGGGGGTCTCATCTCTGTGTGAGGAAGAAGAGAGGGCTCTCAGCACATTACAGAGCCCTCAGGATACCAGCCAGCACCCCCAGGAGTCACAGGATCTGCGTTCAAAGGAGGTGCAAAACACAGTTGATGCTGCACAACAAAAGAAGGTCCCACACCGCCAGAGAACAACTCAGCGAGTTGAGTGTCACAGGATGGAGTGCTGGGGACGTAGGCGAGGATGTGCATGAAGGAATTTTGCAAAGAATGCACAGAGGCTTCAGTAGACGAAGAGGACACAATACACAGGGGTACCATCGCTCTCCGGGAAGGCCTCCTCCAAATTGCATCAGCAGGACCTCAGGACAGTCTGTGTGATTGATGTCCACCCTCTGTGTCCTTAGGATCATGCTCGCCATTGTGAGAAGAGTCCCAGGGTACAGGCGTCATCTTGGAAGGTGCCTGCTTGGAGCAGGGGAGTGACTCCATCACTCCACAGGAGATTTCTTCGGTCCCTCTGGTGCAGGATAAAGAAAGGGAGTCCCCAGAGAGTGCACACCATTGAAACTGTTGCAGTTGCTGACTTGGAGCTGAGTTTGCTGAAGAAAACTGTCTCTTGTAGACACTTTGGCCCTGATTTATACTTTCTGGTGCAAAACTGCACAAAAATAAGTTTAGCACTGGCTTGAACCATTTCTGTGCACCAGCCGGGCACCATATTTATGGAATAGTGCAAGCTATTGCAAAGGGAAGGCTACCATTAAAAAAAATGACATTAGTCGGGTGGGGCTGGTGGTATGGAAGAAGGGGTATTTGCACCAAAAAATGACATTAGGCAGGCTAGATTTAAAAAGAGTGACTCTAACCAGATTAGCATCATTTTATGGCACTAAACCTTCCATGCCACATGACTTCTGCCTTAGAAAAGGCAGGAGTCATGCCCACCACCCCAATAGCCAGCACAGGGGACGAGTGTCCCCTGGGCATGGCCATTGCACATTGTGCCCTGTATGGGGGCCCATATCAGAGCACCCGAAGGCACTTTAAAAAATAAAATAAAATACTTCCCTGTACTTACCTGTTCTTACCTGGGATGGGATCCCCCATCCTCCGCTGTCCCTCTGGTGTGGGTGGGGGTGTCCCTGGAGCCTGATGAAGGCACCTGTGGGCTTATTCCATGCTGTTCCACCATGGAAATAGGCCCATAGGTCGTCCCCTTATGCCTGCCCTTACCCAGGTGTTAAAAAATGGGGCAGAGCAAGCTTTGCATCATTGTTTGACCCCTCCTCCCTCCTGTGCACCATTTTTGCATGGGAGTATAAATATGGCATTAAGGCCATAGAGTCATTTTTTGCATGGGAACGCCTACTTTGCATCTCATTAAGGCAAGGTAGGTTTCTACTTCCAAAAAATTACTAACTCCATAAATTTTGCACTAGATGGGTCTAGCTCCGAAGTATAAATATAGAGTTAGTTTTGCACCAAATTAGAGTAAAAAATAATGGCGCTAATTTGGTGCAGAGTATAAATATGCCCCTTTGTTGCAGTTACAGCATTTCTTGGAGCAGGCATTGTTGATCTGAGGTCAGAAGAGTCTTAAGTTGTTGCAGAGGATTCCTGAAGGAAACTTGCAAGCAGAATCTGAAGAAAACCCACAGGAGAGACCCTAAATAGTCCTGAGAGGGGGATTGGCTACCTTATCAGGTATGGACCTATCAGGAGGGACCTCTGATGTCACCTGCTGGCACTGGCCACTCAGAGCCCTCCAGAGTGCCCCATACTTTGCAAAGCAAGATGGCTGAAGTGTGGGACACACTGGAGGAGCTCTGGGCACCACCCCTGGGGTGGTGATGGACAGGGGAGTGGTCACTCCCATTTCCTTTGTCCAGTTTCCCACCAGAGCAGGGGAGAAAGGGTCCCTGAACCGGTGTAAACTGGTTTATGCAAGGAGGGCACCATCTGTGCCCTTCAAAGCATTTACAGAGGCTGTGGGAGGCTCCACCTCCCCAGCCTGTAACACCTATTTCCAAAGGGAGAGGGTGTAACACCCTGCTCTCAGATGAAATGCTTTGTTCTGCCTTCCTGGGACTGGGCTGCCCAGACCCCAGGAGGGCAGAACCCTGTCTCTGAGGTGGCAGAAGCTTTAGCTGCAGTGCAAGCCTCAGCGAGCTGGTTTGGCAGTACTGGGGGTCCATGGTGGAGCACCCAGGATGCATGGAATTGGCTCCCCAATACCAGATTTGGAATGGGGGAGAATGCCATGATCTTAGACATGTTACATGGCCATATTCGGAGTTACCATTGTGGAGCTATAGAGGCATTGACCTATATATAGTGCACGTGTGTAATGGCGTCCCCACACTCACAAAGTCTGGGGAAATGGCCTGAACTATGTGTGGGCACCTTTGATAGTGCAAGGGTGCCCTCACACTTAGTAACTTTGCACCTAATCTTCAGCAAGTGAATGTTAGACATATAGGTGACTTATAAGTTACTCAAGTGCAGGGAAAATGGCTGTGAAATACTGTGTGCACTATTTCACGCAGGCTGCAATGGCAGTCCTGTGTAAGGGTTTGTCTGAGCTCCCTATGGGTGGCAAAAGAAATGCTGCAGCCCATATGGATCTCCTGGAACCCTAATGCCCTGGGTATCCAGGTACCATATACTATGGACTTATAAGGGGGGTCCAATATGGCAATTGAAATTGGTAAATGAAGTCACTGGCCTACAGTGACAAAGTTAAAAGCAGGGAGAGCATAAGAACTGAGGTTCTGGTTAGCAAAGCCTCAGTGACACAGTTAGGCACTAAACAGGCACACACATTAGGCCACAAACTATGAGCACTAGGGTCCTGGCTAGCAGAGTCCCAGTGACACAGTAAAAACACACTGACACACACTCACAAACAGGCCAAATATGGAGGTAACCATGCTAGAAAGAGGCTACTTTCCTACACAACCCCCATCCAACGAAGGACAATAAGGCTAACCTTGGCCAGTTTAGACTTTATTGTCTAAGTGGTGATAAGTGGAGAGTAGATCTGCAATACAGTGGTTACTCCCTTTATCATCCACTATATGGTTACTTCCCTGTTGGGATGTAAAATCCCTGTTTGGAGTGTATAGTGTGAGTGTAAATTCTCAGAGTTCCCATGAGTATGTTTTAAAGTTGGGCAGTGGGATTAGTCCACTGGGCCTAAGTCAAATGCAGGAAGTGCTAGAAAGGGATGCTGTCTCAATAAAGCCATAGCTGGGCAAAAACCTTGTCTATGCGGCTCTAACAGCGAACAGGGTTGCTGTTTCTTTTGAGTTGGAGCAGGGCTGCTGTCCTATAAGCTCCAAACTACGACAGGGTCGCTGTCCTAAATGTTTAGAGGCAGTGCAGGGCTGCTGCACTAAAGTTTCTCTGGGAGGGCTGGAGGGATGCTCCATATGTACTAAAATGATGCACTTTTGCACATCTTCTTTAGTAGTTCCACAGAGAGGTACTTTTACCTCTGGGAGTCCAGCTGTGGTAGCTAAGGGCTCATTTGGGATATATTCCACCCCAGTAGAGGTTTCTCCCACTACAGGAATGGTATCCATAGTGACAGGGTGGGGAAGGGATACTTTGATACCCTTCTGACCTGTTGGTGGAGAGGGATACTGAGATTTCAGGCCTTTTTCTCTCCTTTGCTTTTTCATTTCACCAGAAATGAGAGAAGCAATTCCTGTGGGATACCCAGCATGGATGTGTGGATACTAAACTCTACCTCATCCCAACCTGAGGCCTCTAGGTCATTCCATAAGAGACAATCTACAGGTAAGCTAGGTGATACCACCACCTGCTGAGGGCCAGTAACTCCTCCCCAACTAAGTTTAACTACAGCTAAGGGGGGAGACTGAGTGGAGTTATTAACATTAGTAACTTGGTACTTCTGTCCAAGGAGGTGTTGTGCAGGTGACACCAAGGGCCAAATTTATACTTTTTGACGCAAATCTGCGCTGACGCAGTTTTGCGTGAAAAACTTTAACGCCGGCTAATGCCATTTCTTTGCACCACTCAGGCGTCAAATTTATACTTTGACGTTCAGCGATGCAAACCACTGGTTAGAGCCATTTTGTTTTACTCAAACCAATGCGCCACATCCTAAAGAAAAACGTCATTAACACAGCGAAAATGACTTTAATCTGGTATACCACGTTGCAAACCGAATACGTGCCTTTTTTTGCCGCAATAACGTCAAAAAGCGGTGCAAACACACCAAAATGTGCAAAGGAGACCCAAAATGGGTCCCAGAATCTATGAGAGTCCCCAGGAAGATGACAACAGACTAGGAGGAAGCCAGGAGGACCCACACAAGACCCAGGAGAGGGAGAAGATGAAAAGGAAGTGTTGGTTCAGTGCAGAGGAGCATGAAATACTGGTGAAAGAGGTGACAGAACACCAGCACCAACTTTTTGTCACCTCTAAATTGCCATTTGGGAGGAGAGAGGCGATTCAGCAACAAATTGTCAATAAGATCAACAGTGTGGCAGAAGTAAGGAGAACAGTCACTGAGTGCAAGAAGCGCTGGCATGACTTCAAGCGCAGGACCAAGGAAAAAATGGCAAGGAACAGGAAGGCAGCACTGCAGACTGGAGATGGGAGCCGAGCACCACAGGAGGCACTGGACCACATGGAGGAGATGATGGCAGCCGTCATCCCAGAGGAGATCGTCACAGGGATTCAAGGACAGGACAGCACAGACTACCAGGATACAACATAGATGCAGGGTAAGTGGCACGGGGAACTAAAATGCCTAATTGTTAACTGAAAACTGGGGGGGCATACCTACTACACAATGCATGTCAGCCATGATAATCAGGTAGTGGAAAGGGCAAAGGGACATGGCACGGGGGTATGGGCTGTGCAGGGCAAACCTGGGGCACAGCACAACACTACACCAACAACCTTTGCATGGGGGTACTTAGCCATGCCAAGGATGTTGGAAAAGCAAAGCCAGTCCAGGAGGGTAGGGTACAACGTAAAACTGGCATGCTGTCACACGACAGTTGGTACTGTCGCTACATGAACTAGGGCTCAATTAACAGTCTCAGGCCATATCCGCAAGTGGTATTTACCGTTGACAACAGTTGCCACTACCAACATTGCTGTGAGTGCAGGTCAAGTAGATAATGGCAGTTACGTGCCCATGGATCAAACACATCCAAATCAGAGGGCTCAGGATGACAACGTTATCAATCCCCTGTAAATAATGAAAATGTGCAACCTGTCAAATGCTAATGTCAATAGTCAATAAAAACATCAGGTATTGTTATAAACATTATGTACACAGCAGTAATGTCATACCCATGCTGCACATTTCAGGGTCTACCCTATTCCTGTGTTACAATAGCTGTACTGCCACGATGCAACATCTCAAGTGTCATAGTGCTAAGACAACAGCATTGAGGGGGAGGACTTGTGTCTAGCTAGTGAAACACACCCGCACAGTCATAAGAAGAAATGGAACACTGCTAGCACCATCAGTGCAATCCAATGTAGCACACATTCCCCAACATCAGCAGTACACAATACCAGTGCTGACACCCGTATCGTGCCATGCCAATGCTGTACATAGTATATGCTAGGTCTCAGCAACATATAGGTGGATGAGAAATATCTGAGACTGGGTCAGTACCTGAATTTTAAGTGTGGTGCAAGTGCCATCAGAACACCTACAGCCAGTGCAAGGCCACCCCATGATAATGAAAGTAGACGGAGAGTTGAGTAGGACAAGAAGGTGGCAACATACAATTTGGACAGAACCTGCACCTAGAGGACGCAGACAAGTCCCCAAACTGCCCACACTACATGTGACATGCAGGTGGGGCTTAGGCCTAGGAGAATGCTAATATTAATGATAGGAACAATGAACAGGAACCAAGATCACAATGTGCAAAAAATAGGAAGTCAGGCATGTCACATTACAAATGCCACAACACAGACACACTATTTGTACAATATCTCATTGCAGAGAACGAAGGCTCTCCTGGGGATATGCCTGTCTTGGTATTCCCAGATGGCATGGATGACGAGCTGACAAACATCAGCCAGCAGACCCTCCAAGATGACCTTGGAACCCTCCAGACCCCACTTTCAGTCACAAGGAGGAGCACAGAAGTAGCAGCCATCACAAAGCACCCACCCACCACCCCAATTGTACAACCTGCCAGCTCCAACCCAGCTGAGGACTCTGATGACACTGGCACCAGCTTTGAGAGGACTGTAGTTAGAGTACAGCGGAGTTGGCCAAGGAGGTGCGGTGGGGATGCAAAATATGACAGCCAGCCTTGAGGGGGTGCGTTCGTGCATGATGTCATCTGCAGAACAGGCAGCAGCCATGCAAGCGCGAACATCTATCCTCCAAGAACTTCAACAAAGTGTGAAGGAAATCAGCACTGCAGTAACAGAGTTGCCACAACACCTCGCACACCAAACCTTTCACTGCGTGCACGAATGCAATAATGACACCCTCAGGGCTGACCTGTCTGCCTACCACAGTGATGTAGCTGCTATACTTAAGAACCAGCAGCTCCACCTTGCCGCAGTACTGCAGCTACTGGGATTTCTGACTCCACATCTTCAAACACTGAACTTTGTGTTGCCCCTTTAAACCCACCACCACCAAGGGCAGAGGAGACGACACACACATCAGAAAAAAAAGACGTGGTACAGATCACCTTCACCCATAAGAGTACCCGGTAGCACAAGTCCATGCCAAATGTGCAATTTCATCCTAGGTCCTGTGCTTGTCAACATGCCAGTTTTGCAACAGCTGCTCACATACACTGTTCTCCAGCCCATTGTTTGCTTTGACACTATGCTCTGGGATTGTCTCTCACTGCCTCATTGGCAAATCATGTTCCTCTGCACTGTATGGTACTTCACCACAGCATGTCCAAAGACATGTCCGATTGCACCTGTGTAGTATCACAATCAAATGTATCACACCATTTGACTCACAATCCTGGACTGTGTAAATATTGCACTACAGCACTTTAAAATAAATAGCACTTACACAACCACTTTGTCTCTGTGTAATGTGACACATCAACCGTGTAGGAGATTAGTGATGTATGTCACATGTCAATAGCCTTAGAATGTCAAGACAACTGCCTTGAAAGGTTGTGGGCTGAGAACTATGCACTGTGCTCTGGATTGTATCATCATCTTCACTTCCTGAGGCTTATAACTGAAGTAAATATAAAACTAACAATATAATGCTGTGTTGGACTGAAAAACTCTGCTTCAAGGGATGTTGAAGCAGAAAATCAATGGGCCACAAATTCTCTTCTAGACAATCTTTATGTATGTAACATCTAACTATAAACTGTCATCACACACACATACACCATACAGCAGGAATGGATGTGTACGAGTGTATGGACAAATGTCAAACCTGGGAGTACAATGTAAGAAACGATAGCTGTGAGTTATGCATACAGTACTACATAAGATTATAACATCACTCACCTTACCATGGTTCACATAAACATCATGCTACAGGCAGACGTACCACAGTGCCCAAGATTCCAAATCAGGTCTCAAACGATGACTGACTGAAAACACACATCCCAACTTAACAACACATTGGGAGCCATAGTAACCTTGAGTGGTGGGTGCAATGGATGGCACATGCATTGGGAAGTAGCTTTGGTGCAGCCTCCAATGTGACAGCTCAATTGGAAGTGGGAATAACCATGTCAGTAATGCGATTTGGATGCAGGATGGAACACAAATGCTAATACTAAATTAACACTGTTCACCCATGCCAAGGCCCTGATCCCCAAGCATATGACACATACTGTAAAGGTGTACCTAAATATTTATATAACAGTGAAAAATGGATACTAAAACTAGGGGAAACACCTTAACTAACCTAACTTATCCTAACTACACATTACCCACAACTGGCCCTAACTACCCTAATCTAAACTTACTTATCACATTTAACTAAACACTCTAAACATCAACCCCCCACCCCCCTTATATGACGGGACACATGTAGGACAACATATACTAACCTAAACACATAGGGGGTCATTACGACCCTGGTGGAACAAGTCCGCCAGGGCCGTGGGACGCGGTGGCACCGCCGACAGGCCGGCGGTGCCCCGCGGGGCATTCTGACCGCGGCGGCTCAGCCGCGGTCAGAGAAGGGAAACCGGCGGTCTCCCGCCGGTTTCCCGCTGCCCCAAAGGAATCCTCCAAGCCGGCGCAGCATGCTGCGCCGGCATGGGGATTCCGACTCCCCCTCCCGCCATCCAGTTCCTGGCGGTTCTCCAGCCGGGAACCGGATGGCGGGAGGGGGAGTCGCGGGGCCCCTGGGGGCCCCTGCCGTGCCCATGCCTATGGCATGGGCACGGCAGGGGCCCCCGTAAGAGGGCCCCTAAAAGTATTTCAGTGTCTGCAAAGCAGACACTGAAATACGCGACGGGTGCAACTGCACCCGTCGCACCTTCCCACTCCGCCGGCTCTATTACGAGCCGGCGTCATCGTGGGAAGGGAGTTTTCCCCTGGGCTGGCGGGCGGTCTTGTGAAGACCGCCCGCCAGCCCAGGGGAAAACTCGGAATACCCTCCGCGGTCTTACGACCGCGGAGCGGTATTTCGGAGGGGGGAAGCCTGGCGGTTTCCCGCTGCCCCAAAGGAATCCTCCAAGCCGGCGCAGCATGCTGCGCCGGCATGGGGATTCCGACTCCCCCTCCCGCCATCCAGTTCCTGGCGGTTCTCCCGCTGGGAACCGGATGGCGGGAGGGGGAGTCGCGGGGCCCCTGGGGGCCCCTGCCGTGCCCATGCCTATGGCATGGGCACGGCAGGGGCCCCCGTAAGAGGGCCCCTAAAAGTATTTCAGTGTCTGCAAAGCAGACACTGAAATACGCGACGGGTGCAACTGCACCCGTCGCACCTTCCCACTCCGCCGGCTCTATTACGAGCCGGCGTCATCGTGGGAAGGGAGTTTTCCCCTGGGCTGGCGGGCGGTCTTGTGAAGACCGCCCGCCAGCCCAGGGGAAAACTCGGAATACCCTCCGCGGTCTTACGACCGCGGAGCGGTATTTCGGAGGGGGGAAGCCTGGCGGGCGGCCTCCGCCGCCCGCCAGGCTCGGAATGAGGGCCATACTATCTAATCCTAAACAAATATATATATTTTTTTTTTATACACAAAAACCCCAACATCATCCCCCACCCACAAATAAAACACATGTAAAAATATACTCCCCTCCTCCCCCAACCCACTTATACTAACTAATCTAACAGCCTATTCTAACCTAACACTAAGCCCCCTAAAACCACTAAATATAAGAACCAGGAAAGAGGAGGGAGGGAATCATGGCTGAGGGTCCAACAGTTACAAGTTTGCCCTCCGCAGGATCTTTTTTATCTCTTGCAGTCTCCTGCTGTTGCGGGACACCTCCTGCTGCAGCCTGTCCATCCTGCGCAACATCTGTTGCATGTCACATTGCATGTTCCTAAATTCTGCATTGTCAATGACTGTAGAAGGGCTGGTCTGTGTGCCACTAGTGGATGGTTGGGCAGGTGCTGGTGCCATGCTTGTAGGGGGAGGTGCAGGAGCTGATGTTAGTGGTCCATGAGCGGATGATGTTGAGGGACCTGCAACTGTGGCTGTCATCCTTGGTGCCACTTGGGTCGGAGTGGTGCTGCTGATGGTGATGGCTGTTGTGGACACGGATGGGCCCCCTTGGGCAAATGCCCACCAGACCCCTGTGGCTCTCTCATGACAATAAAGCCGTGCCATGTGGAGGAACCCAGACTCCACATCCAGAATGTGACGGTAATGCATCGCCCTCCTCTGGAATTCTCGGATTTGATTGGCACCCATATTGGCAGCTGTAAAAAATAAGACAGCCAAACATTAGTTACATCATTGTGTGATACATCTATGGATGATATTCAAACACTTCCTCAAAATTAGGTTAAACAGCCCAAATCACAGTACAGATGATAGATTGTCCCTTAGGAAGTACATGCCAACGCAGCCTACACATCTCCTATCTAACAGCACAGCAATGCTCAAAAATGTGTGTACATACTTAAATGATCTATGCATCATTGTGTATGCCATTAGTCACATAACAAATGCTGCAAGTAGTCCACATGTGACAGGCCAACTAATGACTATCTTCTGGATGACAATCAAGGCCCACAAGATCTGTCATTTGTAAATAGAATTGCCAGGATGGTATGCAGTTGCTAATCATGAGGGGGTATCCTAGGTCGGAACAAATTAATGTTGGAATTACATGTTTGTCTTCTACACTGGGATCCTCATACCTAGGTACACATAGTTCATAACCCTGACACTGTGCCTCAGGGGGTGATGAACATGCAACACATACTTTCAAACATCATGTCCATGGGTTTAGTCAGTCCACCATAGGTAAGGAGAGCTGCCAACTAGGATAGGCACAAACATTAGACGATCACATCCACATTTATGTTCCTAATTGCGGACAATTGTCCACATCATTTGCTACCACTAATAACCTTTCCAAAAACTAGCACATAGATAGATAGACCCATCTGGGCTTGAGCTGCATGCACACCTATGACATTCTACTCAAGTGCCACAAAAATGTAGCACAACATGTGGAGCTAGATGCTGCTAGGAAGTCAAACTACAGCCCTACATCTTCATTAGTTAACAGGGAGACTCAAGTCTGTGGGTAATACTTTGACATCCCTGCTCTTTGTGAATCATGGTATGACTTGCAGACTAAATAATGAAAATGGCTACCACTAACATTTTCATTGGCATAAATGTATCAACTAATATCACCCTGTTCACCTGCCCATGCCTAGAGAGCAGCACTAGATTCCCAAAATATGACTCTATGCCACTGATTGTCCAACTTAAATATGGAAAAACAAGGCAAACGCCAGTCAAGTCCCATAACAGATCATGTGCCAGCATATCACACCTTACTATGTGTCCGACACACAGGAGTCAATCACACAACAGCTGCAAACCCAACACAGAACTAACATATCAACACTTACTGGGTATGTCTGGGTCCTCAAATCGAGCCACTTCTCCAATTGTGTAGGGGGCTTGTCCACCTGTAAAACATGGAAGGGTGAAATGTGTTTAATGTCTGTGCACTGTACAAGACCTGGAACAAAAATTTACTGTGTGTGACATTATCTATGATTTACCAGCACCTCAGGCATGTCGGCACCCCAACAGACATCCCACTGCAAACATGTATTGACCCTGTCACTCCAGTGAGTGATAGACACACATAGGCACACATGCAGTGGCCCTAACTATCATGTAGTGACAAATCTGATTACTCAATTGGTTGCAGATTCATTTATAAAGGGTACTCCAATTCTTCATTTGTTGTTATGAGAGACTTGCAAAGCTACATTCCTGGTGCACTGCAATACCAGTCACTCAGGTATTGTGGCTTGTGCATCAAGGGACAATCAGTTACTGTGTGATGCTCATGTGGGTTGAGTTTAGCTCAATAATTATTATGCTTTCTATGGTCCATTAAATGTGGACCTGTGTTGTCTGTAGGTTACATATGCCACATTGCCAGTGTACCCAGATATGCCCCCATGACACCATGATGGCAGGGATCCTGTGTGTTACTTGATGACCATCTTACTCTAAACATTGATTGGCCATTGATCAAAAGCAAAACAACAAAGACAGATATGCGGACAGTGTCTATTTTGATCATCTGTGACAGAATGCATGGGCACAGGTGTAGTCATTGCACCTGAAATGTGTCACTCATTGCCCTATCCACCTATATCGGGTATTGTAAATCACAATTAGCCACATTCATCATCTTACATTTGCCAAGTTGGGTGATCTTTGGGTATACAACAAACTGACACTGTCCTCCAATTTGAGACATGGTTTAGCAAATGTCCTACTGTGGCAATCTTGATGAGGTAGGTCTCAATTTGTATGCACTTTGGGAATGGCAGCAGTCACAGGAATGCTGGTCTGCTGATCTTAGCATACGCCCATGTCTGTGATAGCCTTCATACTGGGAAGTTAACTATTGTACATATACTGCACTAGATCAGCAGAGGTGTACCAAACGTAAACTAGCAAACTATTTCATCACTTTATATGTATGATGGAAGCGGTCAGGGTTCCCTTGCCCAACATCATGCAAGAAATGATTTGTGACAATGCATTCACCAAGTTCTGGTATCCCATGATGACCATTAACTTATGAAAATTGCATGGCTGTAAAGTGACACAGATGGCAAATGCATCAGCTCTGTTCCAGCAATTGTGCCCAAGGCAAATTAAAACAAACAGGAACAGTGAACAGAGGGCCAGATTTTTTTTTCTGCAATTTGTAGCATTTGCTTCATGATTTACGTTACAGCTATGGAAAGTAGCACAAAATATATTCAGATATTACCCCGTGTGCATTACTTTGGCATCCATTTCTAATTTAAATGCTGCACAAACCAAGTCAAGGTATCAGCCTAAGATATTACCAGAGGTTAGGAAGAACTTTGTGCGAATGACCATGAATGCAGTTCAGACATGTATTCCAAATAATTGGGGACTACATTCATTCCTTGCTTTAGCATTGGAAATACATCTCATTCCAGGTACACTCACAGACCATGAATAAAACATACGTTTAAGCAGCATTACCATCATCTGTTGACGTCAAAGCAGCACTAATTTACAAGATCAAGTTGTGTTTTGTAACTTTGTGGAGCTTTTGCGGCAACAAATGACAGTAATGTGTAGCAAATATTGTATAAATCAGGGCCATTGTATATTTAACTTACATTCCACATATCCACAAACATTGCATGCAGCATGTCAACAAATTGGCTGTTACTACAGAGCATTTAAATGTGCACATTAGTACTCACCAACAGGGCCACCAATCACCACACCCAGGTGGTCCAGCAGGTCTTGCTCACCGGCAACAAGGTCAGCCCAGCGATGTTTGAGTTGGTGGTTGTTGTGTTGTGTGTTGAATATTTGCTTCTGATGGTACAGCACCTTGGACTACCTGGGCCTCCTCGCCTCCTTGTGATACCCCTGTATCACCCTGCCACCAGCCTCTAACATCAGGGGGAGGAAGTGGCACACCAGTCAGATGAATACCCCCAGCTCCTCCTCACCCATTCTCCCCAGACATGGCCTACCCAACATGACAGAAATAATAGGAATAGGAAAGGGTAAAGAGGAAAATACAGGGAAAGGAGGGAGGAAAATGAAACTTAAATAACCCACAAACAGCCCAACAATACTTCAACTAACAATACCCACTACACACTCCCAACAGTACAAAGACAACATTAGACACCAAAAGGAACAAAAACACACTTACATTGAATAACTGAGACAATTACAAAAACAACAGATCACAATTAGAATGGCACAAAGGAGACAAAAGCACAATTTGGACAGACAAAACTCTCAGAACAGCCACACAGTCTAGAAGAATCACAGACTGCAAAGTGAAAGTGAAAGCACACCCACTGTACACTTTCTGTAAATATGATATCCTATTACCTCACTTCCTGTCTCAAATGCAGTGCGTTTTTATTATGATGCGTGAAAATGTTATGACGCATACGGGCTTTGCGTCATGTTTTTTTGCCGCAAATGCTTAAAAATTCCCCCGCATTCAAAGTTCAATATATGTGTCATTGATAACCATTTCATGGGGTGCAGTGTAGGAATTACCGCTAGGGACCAATGGATGTATAATGGCTGTGAGCGGCATTTTTCAACGCATATGCGTCAACATTTGACGCATATGTGTCTTTTTTGAAGCGTTTGCATCAAAATATCTGTCTTTAACTGTGTTTGTGTCATTTCGCTAATTTTCAACCTACATGAAAGAAGTAACTGTACAGAGAAAGGCTGTTAGGGCCTGCATTGTGTGTTACAGTGTTTGGGCACATGTGGCAGACCACACTACTGCAGACAATAATACTCATGTTGTTGTGCCGGATTAGCACTCTTCACTGACGCAAAAGCAACCCAAACATTTGGAATATAAATTGGTATTCCCTAGTTTGAGCAGGAGGCGCATCAATAGAGGATAGCAAGGCTACGCAACTTAATATATTTACTCTTTGCCTTTGTGTTTATGCCTGTGAATTGGCTATTTCAATTGTTGTTGTACCTCTGTGTCATAAGACGTCAGAAGACATGTTTAGAATAATGTGCTTGTATGCATGTGTTGTAAATGTGGATAACCATTAGATGCCATTCATGGTGGTACATCCGTCAGGATCTGTGTTTGTCATACCCGTAACAAATAATGCTGTGTGAACTTCCCTGACTTTGGAGACAAAACATCTCCCATGACAAACTATGCACAGGATAGGTTGAGGATGGTTGGTAATGGCAATGTTACAAGGGTAAGCCATCACATGTACTAGAATGTTGGATACCACTTCCTGGTCACTTTTTTGTATACTACCCATGAGTCAGGCATTTAAAAATGCTAGGTAGGTACAGTGTTTGTGAAACAGTCCCAAAACCAATCCAAAAATGTAATGTTACACCACAGTTTGAGTCATATAAATGACCTATGTTTCTCCTGTGGCAGTGGAGGACCAGCAGACCATGCTGCTTATGTTCACATGTTTCCAGTGGTTCATTGCACAAAGGTGTCCAATTCAAGTGTGTGGCCATGTGTACCCTGCGTCAGTATTGGCCTCCATGTTGTTACAGTTACGTGCAGGTCTAGTACTGAGTCTGTGGAGCCATTCCCTGCATTAACAGAGCATCCTTCAAAGCAGAATTGACCGGAAGCCAGAGAGAAATTGACAACACACATGAGGATAGTCCAGTTATGGCACAGCAGAACTTTTCAAAGGCTGACGACAGAGCAACTTTGGTGTGCTCAAATACATTATGGATCAGTAATAGGAAACAGGCAGGTTTCATCACAACATTTGTACACAGCGTGGGCTCTAAAATTCCAGCTGCAATGGAGAACATCAGTTCCTCTGTGCTGATTAATCTCACAGCTAGTCACCATGCAAGCCCCATCAAAAGGTGTTGGCAGAAGTTATTCTGTGTGTGGACTGTCAGGGCACAGACATGTTTTGTCCTTTCATACACATTAGCAAATGTTGTTTGTTGTTCTGGAGACACCGTACCAAATCCATGCATACAGCCATAGTGACCATCACTGTTTATCACTCATACATACATGAAACCCAGACAAGGGATGGGGCCTGGATTAGGTTATTTGAATACATGTCCCAGACCATGATATGATAAGTACACTGAGTACACTATACAATCTATTTGAGGATTCAC
Organism: Pleurodeles waltl; assembly: GCF_031143425.1. Taxonomy (NCBI): domain Eukaryota; kingdom Metazoa; phylum Chordata; class Amphibia; order Caudata; family Salamandridae; genus Pleurodeles; species Pleurodeles waltl. The sequence continues at coordinate 228,023,529 of NC_090443.1, forward strand.
CATAGAACTACCAGACACAATACCCCAGGAGGAAAGAGAGGGCATGGAAAGCAACTTTGAGACAAATGTAGCCGCAGGGAACCTCTATGGTAACAGAAAGACAGGAACCAGTCAGGATGCAGGCTCTGTCAGGAATAAACATGAACAAGGCAAATACACAGTGAGCAGACTCTGACTGGGAAAAGCTGGAACATGTATTCATTAGTGTCAAACAGTGACAGTGTACTATGTCTGTATGCATGGATTTGGAACTGTGCCTCCAGCACAACAAACAAGGGTTGCTAATGCGTATGTAAGGACAAAACATGTTTGTGCCCTGACGGTCCAGACACAGATTCACTTCTGCCGCCACCTTTTGATGGGTCTTGCATGGTGACTAGCTGTGAGATTAATCAGCACAGAGGCACTGATGTTCCCTACTGCACTGGGAATTTTAGAGCCCACCCTGTGTACAAATGTTGTGATGAAACCTGCCTGTTTCCTATTACTGATCTATAACGTATTTGACTATCTCCATGTATGCCGTTAGTTGATCTTTGACTTTTGCTAAAATATCATTTAAAGGTTACTCAATTAATTCAAGGGTTGGCTCCACAGACTCATGACTAGACCTGCACGTAACTGTGACAACATGGAGGCCAATACTGACATAGGGTACACATGGCCACACACTTGAGCTGGACACCTTTGTGCAATGAACCACTGGAAATATGTGAACACATGCAGCATGGTCTGCTGGTCCTCCACAGCCACAGGAGAAACATAGGTCATTTACATGACTCAAACTTTGATGTACATAACAATTTTAGGGTTGGATTTAAGACTCTGTGTCACAAATACTGTACCTACCTACCATGTTAACATGCCTGACTCATGGGTAGTATACAAACCAGTGTGCATGAAGTGGTATCCAACATTTCATTACATGTGAGGGGTAACATATCTGACATAGCCATTATTAGCCGTCCTCGATCTTTCCTGTGTATAGTTAGTCATGGGAAATGTTTTGTCCCCAATGTCAAGCAAGTACACACAGCATAAGACGCAACAGATACTACAAACACATGTCATGACTGATGTACCTCAATGATTTTTGCATGCCGTTCCCACAGAGGCACAACAATAATTTGAACAGACAATTCACACACATAAACACACAGGCCATGAGTCTATTTGTTTAGTAGCGTAGCCTTGCTGTCTCCTCTTGATGCAACACCTGCTCAAAGTAGAAAAATCCTATTTTATTTCCAAAGTTTGTGCTGCTGTTGCGTCAGTTAAGAGAGATAATCCTGCCCAACAACATGACTATTATGGGTCACAGTAGTATAGTTTGCCACATTTGTCCAAACACTAGAACACACACTGCAAGTCATACCATCCTATCTTTGTATAGTTATAGGCTGCATGCATGTAAAAAATTGAAAAATCACTCAAACACAGTTTAGAACAGATTTGATTTTTTTACGCAAACGCGTCAAAAAAGATGCATATGCGTCAAAATATGACGCATAATCATTATAAAAATGACGCTCACACACATTACACATCAACTGGTCCCTAGCGTTAATTCAACCAATGCACCCCAGGAATGCGGTTATACATTGAAAATGTATTGACCCTTTATAGCTTGGGAATTTTCAGGCATATGCGTCAAAAAAACTTGACACAAACCCTGTAAGCATCATAAAATTACACACAATACAAAAAAAGGGCCGAAAATTGAGGCAGGAAGTGATGTAATAGAATATCCTGTTTGTAGAAATGGTACAGTAGGTGTACTTTCACTTTCACTTTGTAGTCTGTGATTATTCTAGACTGTGTGGCTGTGTCTTGACTTGTCTCTGTGAATATTGTGAATTAGTCTCCTGTCTTCTATATTTATTGTCTTTTGGTATTTTGTAGGTATCCTGTGTAAGTGTTTTTTGTCATTTATTGTATTTAGATTTGTCTTTGCACTGTTGTGGGTATTTTTAGTTGGGGTATTGTTGGGCTGTCTGTAGGTTAGTTAAGTTTCCTTTTCCTACCTTCTTTCCCTGTTTTTCCCTCTTTACCTTTTTCTCTCCTAATTTTGTTGAGATGTTGGGAAGGCCACGGCTGGGGTGAATGGGTGAGGAGGAGCTAGGGGCATTTGTGTGGCTGGTGTGCCACTTCCTCCCCCTGATGTTGGAGGCTGGTGGCTGTGTCATACAGGGGTACCACACGGAGGCAAGAAGGCTCAGGTGGGCAAAGATGCTGTTCCACCTGCAGTGCATATTCAACAGCCAGCGCAACGACCATCAGCTGAAGCATCGCTGGGCTGACCTGGTGGCCCGAGAGCAGGACCTGCTGGACCACCTGGGTGTAGTGAGTGGTGGCCCTGTTGGTGAGTACAAAATTGACTAATGTGTACAGTACAATGCTCTGGAGTGACAGTAGCAGATTTTGTGACATGCTGCATGCAATGTTTTTGGACATACAGAATGCAAGTTGAACAAACTGTGGCCTTGATTTATACAATTTTTGCAACGCATTACCGTCATTTGTTGACGCAAAAGCTTCGCAAACTTGCAAAATGCAATTGTATTTTGTAATTTAGTGCTTCTTTTGTGTCAATAGGTGATGGTAATGCGGCACAAACAAAAGTATGAATCAGGGCCTGTGAGTGTACCAGGAATGGGATGTATATTACATGGTAATACATGAAAACAATGTAGTCCCCAGTTTTGTGAAACCATGTCCAAACAGTATTCATGGCCAGACGTACCAAGCTCTTCATTACCTCCGCTGTTATCTTAGGCCCATATTTCTACTTTGTTTGTGCTGCATTTGTGTTATTTCTGGACGCAAAAGTATTACACACTTGTTACAATCAAATATATTTTGCTAATTTCCATAGCTGTAGCGTAAACAAATTAAGCAAATGCAACACAAAAAAAATGACACATCTGGCCCTACGTCAACAAAGAAAACAATGGCAGGTAGAGACAAATTACATCTTAAGTTGTAAGAACAGTCCTGTATTCTGTTACTTCTGAGTTTATTTCTTTCTCAAATTTATTTCAACCAAATTATTCAAATAGCAAAACAAGGACTTATGGTAATATAGCACTTATATCCATTATCACGATAACAATACACCAAATGACACTTGACAAGACATACATAATAGACCACATCTAAGATTTACCACTATAAAAAACATCTTAAAATAATGCCCTATATATTTAAGTGGTGGTCACTGTTATCACTCCACATGTGATCCACTTTTATACGCTAAGGCACTGGGCTTTTTTTCCGCAATCATTTATCAACATGTTGTGTATTTCTTTCCCACAAGCGTGATATAGTGCATCTTAAATCTTTACAATATAATCCATTATTTAACAAGCCCAATACACTTGCAAAACAAAAAGGTCGACGCGTTTCGGCCTACTGATTTAAGGCCTCATCAGGACTGGAGAAGGGCAATCGTAGTACTTGATTATAAAGATAGTCACAGAAAACCGAGATCTTATGTATCGTCCTCAGTTAGCTTAAACGCTGGACCCGGCTGCTTATATGCGCCCATCTGAAGTAAAAACAATGCTGCTACTATCGGCTCCCGTGTTGAGCGTGTTACCAAATGGAGCTGACTCTTCGTCGTTTAATCTTGAAACACCTGGTCTTCCTTGTTGCACTCATTACTAAGCAACGAAACATAGGGGGTCATTCTGACCCTGGCGGTAAATACCGCCAGGGCGGTGGTTGGCGGTAGCACCGCCAACAGGCTGGCGGTGCTCCGCCGGGCATTCTGTACCACCGACTTTCCGCTGCCCATGGGAATCCACCATGGCGGCGCAGCTTGCTGCGCCGCCATGGGGATTCTGACACCCCATACCGCCATCCTGTTCCTGGCGGGTCACCCACCAGGAACAGGATGGCGGTATGGGGTGTTGTGGGGCCCCTGGGGGCCCCTGCAGTGCCCATGCCAATGGCATGGGCACTGCAGGGGCCCCCGTAAGAGGGCCCCACAAAGAATTTCAGTGTCTGCTTTGCAGACACTGAAATTCGCGACGGGTGCAACTGCACCCGTCGCACCTTCCCACTCCGCCGGCTCCATTCGGAGCTGGCTTCCTCGTGGGAAGGGTGTTTCCCACTGGGCTGGCGGGCGGACTTTTGGTGGTCGCCCGCCAGCCCAGTGGGAAACCCAGAATGACCGCCGCGGTCTTTTGACCGCGGAACGGTCTTCTGGCGGTTCCCGCTTGGCGGGCGGCTTCCGCCGCCCGCCAAGCTTAGAATCAGGCCCATAGTTTCCTATTTTTCATAATTCCCAAGGTGCTTACAAATAGAGACCTACCTCATCATGATTGCAGAAGTAGGACATTTGCTAACCCATGTTTTTATTAGAGGACAGAGTCAGTTCGGTTGTACTACCACTGATCACCCAACTTGGCAATTCTAAGTTGCTGATTCTGGCAAAGTGTGACTTACAATACCTGATACAGGTACACAGGGCCATGAGTAACCTATTTCAGGTCCAATGACTACACCTGTACCCATGCATTCTGTCAAGGATGATCAACTAAGACACTGTCAGCATACATCTTTTTGCTGTTTTGAATCAGAAAAGTGGCCAATCCATGTTTAGCGTAACATTGTCATCAAGTAACACACAGGATCCCTGCAATCATGTTGACATAGGGGGCATACCGGGCTCAGCGTACACTGCCAATGTGTCATATATAACCTACATACAACACTGCCACACCTATTATGGACCACTGAAAGCACAATAATTAATGAAAGCAAATCAACCCACATGAGCATCACACATTTACTCATTGTCCCTTGAGGCACAAGCCACAATACCCGAGTCATTGGTATTGAAGTGCACCAGGAATGTGGCATTGCATGTGTTTCCCAATTACAAATGATGAAATGGAGTATCCTCTAGAATGAATGAAGCACAAAATTGAGTAATCATGTTTGGCACCACATGATTGATAGGGCCATTACATGTGTGCATATGTGTGTCTATCATTCACTGGAGTGACAGTGTCAATGCATGTTTTGCAGTGGTATGTCGGTTGGGGCGTCTACATGCCTGATGTGCATCTCTATCATATAAAATGTCACACACAGTGATTTGTTGTTCCAGCTTTTGTGCAGTGAGCAGACATTGAGCACATATCACCCTTCTATGTTTTACAGGTGGACCATCCCCCTACACAATAGGTGAAGTGGCTTGATTTGCAGACCCAGACATATCCAGTAAGTGTTAATATGTTAGTCCTGTGTTGTGTTTGCAGATGTTGTGTGATTGACTCCTGTGTGTTGGACTCATTGCAAGATATGATGTGCTGGCACATGTTCTGATATGTGACTTGTCTGGAGGTTGACATATTGTTCCATGGAAGAGTTAGACATTCAGCGGCGGAGAGTCATATGTTGGGAGTCAAGTGATGCACAATAGGCATGGGCAGGTGAACAAGGTGATTTGTTGCTACATGTATGGCAAAAATTGATTTGGAGGTGGCCAGTGTCATAATTTACTCAGCAAGTCATACCCTAATTCACACAGAACAGTGATGCATCAGTTTTACACACAGACTTGTGCACACCTGTGTCCCGCAGCATCTTACTCCACATGTTGTACTCCATTTATGTGGCACTTGAGTGAAATGTCAAAGGCGTGCATGCAGGTCAAGGCCAGATGGGTGCTTGAATCAATGTGGTTGATTTTGGAAAGGTGTCAGTGAGATCTAATGATGTTGAGAATCGTCCGCAAATAGAAACATGAATGTAGATGTGATTGTCCAATGGTTGACTCAATCCTAGTTGGCAGGCCTCCTTACCTGTGGTGGACTGACTAAACCCATGTACCGCTGTCCAAAGCTTCGTGGTTGTCCTTGATGTTTGAAATTATGTATTTCATGTCCATACCCTCTGAGGCACAGGGTTAGGGGTAGAAAATATGTGTAGCTAGGTGTGATGGTCACAGTGTAGATGACAGACATGTAATTCAAGCATTCATGTGTTCCAAACTACAATGCCCCCTTATGATTACCAACTGCATACCGTCCTGGCAGTTCCATATACAAATCACAGGTCTTGTGTGCTTTGAATTTTATCCAGAAGTTAGTGATTAGTCGGCCTGGCAATTGCTGAGTACTTGCGGCATTTGTTATGTGACTAATAGCAGTAAAAATATGAAGAGATCATTTAATTAAGTACACCCCTTGTTGTGCATTGCTGTGCTGTTAGATAGTTGATGGGTAGGCTGCGTTGGCATGCCATTCCTCAGGGACATTCTATCATCTGTACTGTGATTTGGACTGCATGTGCTATTTTTGATGAAGTGTTAGAATATCATCTGTACATGTATCACAAAATGATGTCACTAATGTTTGCCTGTCTCTATTGCTACAGCTGCCAACATGAATGCCCAGGAAATACGTGAATTTCAGAGGAGGACACTGTGGTACCACCACATCCTCGATGTGGAGGCTGGGCTCCGTAATATGGCAGGGGGATATTGTCATGAGAGTGCCACAGGGGCATGGAGGGCATTTAGCCAAGGGGGGCCAGCATTGCCCACAACTGCCACCACCACAACAGCTCAGACTACAGTGGCCCCAGGGATGACAGCCACTCCAGCAGGTCCTTCGACCTCGTCAGCCCCAAGCCCACAAGCAGCACCTTCTGCACCTCCCCCTCCAACCATGGCACCAGCTTCAACAAGTGTTCGCAGACAACCCCAGCTGCAGTATTGGACATGACCGAGTTCAGGACACTACAACGTGACAGTCAACGTATGTTGCGCCGGATGTACAGGCTGCAGCAGGAGGTGGCCCCCAATAGCAGGAGACTGCGAGGGATGAATACAATCCTGAGGAGGGCCAATCTGTGACTTGTTGATCCTCAACCATGATTCCGTCCCCTCCCTCATCTTTCCTTGTTATTTTCTTTAGTGGGTTTAAGGTACTTAGGCCCTCATTACAACTTTGGTGGGCGGCAACTGCTGCCCGCCAAGTTGTAACTGCCACGCGGCCACCAATGCGGCCGCACTTCAGCGGTGGCCATCACAACATCCCCGCTGGGCCGGCAGACGGAAACCGAGTTTCGGCGCTGTTGCGGCGGCACGACGGGTGCAGTTGCTATGCTATGCAAACAGTGAAAAGCTCTGGGGCCGTGGCAGGGGGCCCCTGCACTGCCCATGCCAAAGGCGACTCCCCTTTCCGCCAGCCTTTTCATGGCGGTTCCTACTTCTGCCGCGGTCGAAATACAGAGGATTGCCCGGCCAGCCTGTTGGCGGTGCAATCCGCCGAAATAGCCCTGGCGGTCTTTGACCGCCAGGGTTGTAATGAGGGCCTTAGTGTTAACTTAGAGTAAGCTGTTAGTTTAGTTAGGATAAGTGGGTTGGGGATGAGGTGATATATTATTACATGTTTGTTTGTGGGTGGGCGGGGGATGATGTTGAGGCTTATGTGTATAAAAAATATATAAAATTAAAAACTACAAAAAATATATAGGGCCTCATTCTGACCCTGGCGGACGGCGGAGGCCGTCCGCCAGGGTACCGCCGCTGAATGACCGCGGCGGCCATTCAGACATTTCCTCTGGGCCGGCGGGCGCTCTCCAAAAGAGCGCCCGCCGGCCCAGAGGAAATGCCCCTGCAACGAGGACGCCGGCTCAGAATTGAGCCGGCGTAGTTGCAGGGGTGCGACGGGTGCAGTTGCACCCGTCGCGTATTTCAGTGTCTGCTTAGCAGACACTGAAATACTTTTCGGGGCCCTCTTACGGGGGCCCCTGCCGTGCCCATGCCATTGGCGAACCGCCAGGAACAGGATGGCGGTAGGGGGTGTCAGAATCCCCCATGGCGGCGCAGCTGGATTCTAAGGGCAGCGGTAAACCGGCGGGAGACCGCCGGTTTGCCTCTTCTGACCGCGGCCGAACCGCCGCGGTCAGAATGCCCTGCGGGGCACCGCCGGCCTGTCGGCGGTGCTCCCGCCGACCCTGGCCCCGGCGGTCTTAGACCGCCGGGGTCAGAATGACCCCCCATAGTTGCTTAGGATAAGTTAGAATGTGTTTAGGTTAGTATATGTTGTCCTACACGTGTCCCGTCATATAAGGGGGGTGGGGGGTTGATGTTTAGAGTGTTTAGTTACATGTGGTTAGTAAATTTAGCTTGGGGTAGTTAGGGCCAGTTGTGGGTAATGTATAGTTAGGATAGGTTAGGTTAGTTTAGGTGTTTCGCATAGTTAAAGTTTCCTTTCATACTGATATAATAAAGTTTGCTGTACTCCTTTACAGTATGTGTCATATGCTTGGGGAGCAGGGCCTTTGCATGAGTGTAGAGTGTCAATTTTGTATTTGCATTTGTGTTCCATCCTGCATTCAAATCCCATTCTTGACATGGTTATTCCCACTTCCAAACTAGCTGTCACATTGGCAACTACAACAAAGCTACTTCTCCATGTATCTGCCATCCATTGCACCCATCACTCAAGGTAACTATGGTTCCCAATGTGTTGAAAAGGTCGGTGTGTCCTGTGTTGGAATCTTGGGCACTGTGGGACATCTGCCTGCAGCCTGATGTTCATGTGAACTCTGAGAAACTGAGTGGTATCATAATCTTATGAAGTTCAGTATACATAAATCACACTTATGATTTCTTACATTGTACTCCCAGGTTACGTTATTGTCCATACACCATTACACATCCATTCCTGCTGTATGGTGTAGGTGTGTGATTCAAGTTTAGAGTCAGATGTCACATACATAATGATTGTCTTGAATGGAATGTGGGCCACATTGAGTTTCATCTTGTACATACTTTGGAACTGACATATTCAGTTCTACACAGCATTATACTGTTTGTGATCTTTTAACTTCAGAAATGAGCCTAAGGAAGCACAGATGATGATACAATCCAGACCCTTGTGCATAGTTATCAGCCCAAATTCTTTCTACACTGTTACATTGACATTCTGTGGCCATTGACATGTTACATGCATCACACATCTCCTACACAGTTGATGTGTCACATTACACATAAACAAAGTTGTTGTGTAAGTGCTATTTATTTTAAAGTGCTGTATTGTAATATTTACATATTCCAGGATTGTAAGTCCATTAGTGTGACGCCTTCTATTGCCACTCAACATAAGTGCAATGGTGAGGGACATGTCATTGGACATGCTGTGGTGAAGTGTCATTCAGTGCAGAGGAACATGAATAGCCAATTAGGTAGTGACAGACAATTGCAGTGCATAGTGGTAAGGTAAACAGTGTGCTGGAGAACAGTGCATGTTACCAACTGTAGCAAGACTGGCATGCTAACAAGCACATGAGATACGAAATCAGTGGCCATGTGGCATGGACTGGTGCTACCGGGTGCTCCTATGGGTGAAGGTAATCTGTTCCATGGCTTCATCTTCTGATGTGTGTGTCGTCTCCTCTGCCCTTGGTGGTGGTGGGTTTGAAGGGGCAACACACACTTCAGTGTTTGAAGAAGTGGACTCAGAATTGCCGGTAGCTGCCAACTGTGGGGCTATTAAGGACACTACTGCAGCAAGGAGGAGCTGCTGGTTCTTGGGGATAGCATCTATATTGTTGTGGTAGGCAGCCGGGTCGGCCCTGAGGGGGTCATGATTGCAGTCTTGCATGCAGAGAAATGTTTGGGATTCCCTAACTGCTGTGGTGAAATCCCTCACACACTGTTGTAGTCCTTGCAGTAGGGATCGTTGCACTTTCATGGCTGCTAACTGTTCTGTGGATGACATCATGCACATGCGCATCCCCTCAAGGCTGGCTGCCATATTTTGCATCCCCACCGCACCTCCTTGGCCAGCTCCCGCTGTACTCCCAATACTGTCCTCTCAAAGGTGGTACCAGTGTCATCAGAGTCCTCAGCTGGGCTTGAGCTGGCAGGTCATACTATTGTGGTGGTGGGTGGGTCCTCTGTGATGGCAGCTACATCTGTGCTCCTCCTTGTGACTGAAGGTGGGGTCTGGAGGGCTTCAAGGACATCTTGGAGGGTTTGCTGGTTAATGGTTGTCTGCTCGTCATCCAAGTCATCAGGGAAGTCCAGGACAGGCATATCCACAGGAGAGCCATTGTCCTCTGCAATGAGATATTGTACAATTAGTGTGTCTGTGTTGTGGCATTTGTAAAGTGAGGTCACTGACTTCCTATTAGTGGGACATTGTAATCTTGGTTCCTGTTCATTTTTCCTATCATTAATATTAGCATTCTCCCAGGCCTATGCCCTACCTGCATGTCAGATGTAGTGTGGGCAGTTTGGGGAATTGTCTGCGTCACATCCTCTAGGTGTAGGTTCTGTCCAAATTGTGTGTTGCCACCTTCTTGTCCTACTCAACCCTCCCTCTACTTCCATTAGCATGGTGAGGTCTTGCAATGGCTGTGGGTGTTTTGATGCCACTTGCACCACACTTAACAATATAGGACTGACCCAGTATCTGATATTTCACATACACCTATATGTTCCTGAGACCAATCACATACTATGTATAGCACTGGCATGGCACAATATAGGTGACAGAATTGGTAGTGTGTCATGTTGATGTTTGCCAATGAGTGCTACATTGCATTGCACTGAAGGGCCTGGCAGTGTTCTATTTACTCTTATGACTGTGCAGGTGTGTTTCACTAACTAGACACATATGTCCCCCCCCCTCAATGCTATTTCTTAGCAGTATGACAGTTGAGATGTTGCAAGGTGGCATTGCAGCTATTGTAACACAGGCACGGGGTGGACCCTGGAATGGGCTGCATGGGTATGACATTACTGCTGTGTACTTCATAATGAAGGTAACATTACATGATGTTTATTGCACCTATAGACATGAGCATTTGACAGAATGTACACTTTGTTAGGAATTAAAGGGGATTGATCACGTCGTCATCCCGAACCCTCTATTTTGGGTGTGTTTGATCCATGGGCACCTAACTTCTATTTGCTACTTGACCAGCACACACAGCACAGGTGGTAGTGGCAACTGTTGTCAATGGTAAATGCCACTTGCGGATATGGCCTGAGACTGGAAATTGATCCCTAGTTCATGTTGTGACAATACCAGCTGACCTGTGACAGCAGCCCAATTTTACATTCTAGCCTACCCTCCTAGACTGGCTTTGCCTTTCCAACAGCCTTGGCATGGCAGAGTACCCCCATGCAAATGTTTCTGGTGTAGTATTGTGCTGTGCCCCTGGTTTCCCCTGCACAGCCCATGCACCCGTCCCGTGCCCTTTTGCCCTGTCCACTGCCTGATTTCCATGGCTTGACTTTCATTGTGTAGTAGGTATGTACCTCCCCCTGCTTGCAGTTAACTTTTAGCCACTTTTGTCCCCCATGCAACTTACCCTGTATCTGTGTTGTTTCCTGGTAGTCTGCACTTTCCTGCCCTTGAATTCCTGTGACGATCTCCTCTGGGATGACGGCTGCCACCATCTCCTCCATCTGGTCCAGGGCCTCCTGCGGTGCTGGACTCTCACCTCCAGTTTGCACTGCTGCCTTCCTGTTCCTTGCCATTTTTTCCTTGGTCCTGCGCTTGCAGTCATGCCAGTGTTTCTTGCACTACGTGACTGTTCTACTGACCTCTGCCACACTGTTGATCTTGTCGACAATTTGTTGACAAATTGCCTCTCTCCTCCCAATTGGCAATTTTAAGGTGACAAAAAGTTGATGCTGGTGTTCTGTCACCTCTCTTACCTGTATTTCCTGCTCGTCTGCACTGAAACAACACTTGCTTTTCTTCTTCTCCCTCTCCTGGGCCATTTTGGGGCTCCTTAGCACTGTTTGCTGCACTTGCGCTGCTTTTTGACGCAATTGAGGGGACAAATGGCGCGTATCGGGTTTGCGAGGTCGTAAACTGGATTAGAGTCATTTTCTCTGCGTTAACGTCATTTAGCTTTACGACGTGATGCAATGGTTAGAGTAAAAAAAAAATTACTCTAACCTGCGTTTTGTGCCAACGTGCGTCAAAGTATAAATTTGACGCCCAGGTGGCACAAACAAATGCTGTTAACCGGCGGCAAAGTATTTGACGCAAAATTGCATTCGCACAGTTGTGCATCAAAAAGTATAAATATGGCACTTAGTTTGACTATTGCCAGTAGTCCCACCACTATTACCCCTACTGCTAGAGGCACTAGAGTCTGAGGTCCTAGTGGTGGTAGGCTAGGGGCTTACCTTTGCAGGACTTATTCCCTGACCAATGGCCATTATTTCTACACACATAGCACCAAGGCTTTGTCTGATTGTGTGAAGAGTTTGAAGAAGATGAAGAAGTTTTATCCCCACCCCCAGTGGAGTGTTTTGTCCTGAAGAAGGATCTTTGTGTTTACTTTTATCCCCATACTTGTCCTGATATTTTTCACCATCTTTCCTCTTGCCATCCTTGTCACGCCCTGTATGAGCTTTTCTGCTCACTCTTGTTCTGACCCATTTGTCTGCCTTCTTTCCCAATTGTTAGGGAGAGGTCAGATCTGAGTCCATAAGATACTGATGAAACGAGTCAGACACACAATTATTCAAGATATGCGCTCTCAGAATCAAGTTAGATAGGCTTTCATAATCAGTCACGTTACTGCCATGTAACCAACCTTCTAGGGCTTTCACAGAACAGTCCACAAAGTCTGTCCAGTCCTGTGATGACTTTCTGGTCTCTCTGAACTTAGGTCTGTACTGTTCAGTGGTTAAGCCCAGACCATCCAAGAGTGCATTTTTAAGAACCTGGTAATTATCTGCATCATCCTCTCTGACAATAAGAAGTATGTCTCTGCCTTTGCCAGAGAAGGATAACCAAAGGATAGCAGCCCACTGTACATGAGGGACCCTCTGAACTTTACAGGGCCTCTTAAGTGCAGCAAACCACTTGTTGATGTCATCGCCATCCTTGTAAGGAGGGACAATTTGTGAAGATTCCTAGAATGAAATGAAGGTTCCCTCACATTTGTATTTCTAAAACTGCTGCTGCCACCATGGGGAACTAACTCCAAACCCTGCCTTTCTTTCTCCACAGCCAGGGATTACCTGTCCAATGCCAACTGCTGCTGCATTAGCTTCAGTCTGGCCTCCTTTAACCTCAGCTTTCTGAGTTCCCTATCCAGGGACTGGTCCTCAGGGTTCGAATTGTGTGAAGCCTCTGATACAGAGGTAAGATGAGAGTGTGCAGAGGCAGACCTATCTCTAACAGGGGCTACTCAAGTGACCTGGCCTTCAGGGGTGAAGAGAGCCCTACTTGAGTGTGAACCCTTACAACTACCAGTTATACTAAGGGGCTTGTTGACAGAGAGGTCTGTGGAAGGACCCTCCCCAGGATTATCATCTTGCTCCTCTGAGCTTTCCTGGTTGGAGCTATCCTCTACCTCTTCCTCAGTGCTTATTCCCTGGTCATCCTGGAGGAGGAGATTTAAGAGGCACTCCTTATTGGGCTTCTTCCCAATCCCTAAATTTCTCTCAATGCAGAGCCCCTTCAAGCTTTTGTAGTTTCAATAGTCATAGATAGTCTCTACTGCTCTAGGGGTGTCTTCTGCAGAAGACATATTGAAAAAAGTTTAGGAAAATGAGTAAAAAGTTAGTAGAATAACAGATCTAACTTTTTAGAGAAAAGAGGAAAACTATTCAGAACTTTATAAAAACATTTGCAAAGTTTAAAGAACTTTTAAGAACGTTAGAAAACTGTTTCTAGGTATATATTATATATACTCTAAGTATTAGAGCAAGCTTGTCATGTGAAAAGCAAAGGTAACAAAGTGGTAAAGCAATTGCAAGTACTTATCCCATGCTGCACCACCAATGTAGGAGGTTGGCCTGGTTTGTAGTGGGTACCTTGGGTACTTACACCTTATTCCAGGTCCAGTTATCCCTTATTAGTAAAGTAGTAGAGTTCTAGCAGCTTAGGCTGATAGAGGTAACTATAGCAGAGCAGCTTAGGCTGAACTTGGAGACATGCAAAGCTCATGCAATACCACTTATTTGAGAAAGTAGCCTCATTCTAGCATGGTTACCCCCACATTTGGCCTGTTTGTGAGTGTGTGTCAGTGTGTTTTTACTGTGTCACTGGGATCTTGCTAGCCAGGACCACAGTGCTCATAGATAAAAACCTATATGTCAGTATGTTTTGCCTGCCTCACTGGGATCCTGCTAGCCTGGACCCCAGTGCTCATGCTCATAGTTTGTGGCCTAATGTGTATCCCTGTGTAGTGCCTAACTGTGTCACTGAGGCTCTGCTAACCAGAACCTCAGTGCCTATGCTCTTTCTGCTTTTAAATTTGTCACTGTAGGCCAGTGACTTTATTTACCAATTTCAATTGGCATACTGGACCCCCGGTATAAGTCCCTAGTATATGGTACCTAGGTACCCAGGGCATTGGGGTTCCAGGAGATCCATATGGACTGCAGCAATTATTTTGCCACCCATGGGGAGCTCAGACAAACCCTTATACAGGTCTGCAATTGCAGCCTCTGTGAAATGGTGCACACACTATTTCACAGCCATTTTCACTGCACTTAAGTAACTTATAAGTCACCTATATGTCTAACCTTCACTTGCTGAAGGTTAGGTGCTAAGTTACTAAGTGTGAGGGCACCCCTGCACTAGCAAATGTGCCCCCACATAGTTCAGGGCCCTTTCCCCGGACTTTGTGAGTGTGGGGACGCCGTTACACGTGTGCACTACATTTAGGTCAATACCTATATGTAGCTTCACAACGGTAACTCCAAATATGGCCATGTAACATGTCTAAGATCATGGAATTTTACCCCATTCCAAATATGGTATTGTGGAGCCAATTCCATGTATCATGGGGACTCCACCATGGACCCCCAGTACTGCCAAACCAGCTCTCTGAGGCTTGCACTGCAGCTAGAGCTGCTACCACCTCACAGAAAGGGCTCTGCCATCTTGGGGTCTGGGCAGCCTAGTCCCAGGAAGGCAGAACAAGGCATTTCCTCTGAGAGCAGGGTGTTACACCCTCTACCTTAAGATATAGGTGTTACAGGCTGTGGAGGGGTAGCCTTCCCAGCCTCCGGAAATGCTTTGAAGTGCAGAGATGGTGCCCTCCCTGCATAAACCAGTCTACACCAGTTCAGGGACCCCTTCTCCCCTGCTCTGGCAGGAAACTGGACAAAGGAAAGGGGGGTGACCACTCCCATGTCCATCACCACCCCAGGGGTGGTGCCCAGAGCTCCTCCAGTGTGTCCCAGACTTCAGCCATCTTGCTTTGCAAGGTGTGGGGGCACTCTAGAGGGCTCTGAGTGGCCTATGCCAGCAGGTGATGTCAGAGACCCATCCTGATAGGTCCTTAGCTCATTAAGTAGCTAATTCCCCTCTCCGGGCTATTTGGGGTCTCTCCTGTGGGCTTTCTTCAGATTCTGCTTGCAAATTTCCATCAGGAATCCTCTGCAACAACTTCAGACTCTTCTGACCTTGGATTAACCGCAGCCTGCTCCAAAAAACGCTGTAACTGCAACAGAGTGTCTACAAGAGACACTTTTCTTCAGCAACCTCAGCTCCAAGTCAGCAACTGCAACAGCTTCCACGACGTGCATGCTCTGGAGACTCCCTGTCTTCATCCTGAACCAGAAGGACCAAAGAAATCTCCTGTGGAGTGACGGAGTCACTCCCCTGCTCCAAGCAGGCACCTTCCAAGGTGACGACCGGTACTCTGGGACTCCTCTCACAGTGACAAGAGTGCTCCAAGGACACAGAGGGTGAACATCATCGACATAGGTCCTGCATCATACCTGAGGTCCTGCTGATGCAATTAGGAGGAGGAAATACCTTGCCTTCCCCGAGAACGATAGTACCCCAGTGTATTGTGTCTTCTTTGCCTCCTGAAGCCTCTGTCCACTCTTTTCAAAATTCCTTTGTGCACAGCCTGGCCCAGGTCCCCAGCACTCCACCCTGTGCCGCTCAATTTGCTGAGTTGTTCTCCAGCGCCATGGGACTTTCTTTTGTTGTGCTGAATCAACCACATTTTGCTCCTCCTTTGAACCCAGATCCTGCAGCTTCTAGGGGTGCTGGCTGGCATCCTGAGTGCTCTCTAATGTTCTGAGAGACCCCTGTTTCTCCTCAGACAGAGTTGAGGCCCCCAGGTCCCTCCTGGGTCCATCCAGCACAATCTTTATGAAAAACACACTTTTGCTGTAACCAAGGCTTGTTGGCCTTCTTCCAACACAAAATCTCATCTTCACACCGCAGGACATCCTTTGCATCATGCAGGAACCCGCTGGCATCTTCCTAGGGTGCATTTCTGCAGTCTTTGACAAACTGGGGACTCTTCTTTTGCACCCTCTTCTGGGTTGGCAGGGGCTCTTATCCTTTCTGGAACTTCTTTCGACTTCTGGACTTGGTCCCCTTCCTTTGTAGGTCTTCAGTTCCAATAATCCAGTAGTTGTTCTTTGCAGACTTGGTTGGCTGCTGCAAAATCTCCAAAATGAGGTGTAGTGTGTCCTAAGGAAACTTGCAATACTTTACTCCTGCTTTTCTGGGCTCTGGGGTGGGGTAATTTACTTACCTTTACTGTATTCTTACTGTCCCAGCGATTTTGCACACAGTACACTTGTCTAGGGGGGGAAGTTGTGATTCACATTCCATTTACTTAGTATGTGGTTTGTGTTGCCCCAAGACCTATTTTCTCCCCTTGCATTCTGAAGGACGTCCTACTGTTTGCATTGCCCTATGACTACTTACTTGTCTAATTTCAGTGTCTAGTGTGTATATGTAGTGTATGATACTTATCTCCGAAAGGAGTATTGCCTCTTAGATATTTTTGGTATTGTGTCACCCAAATAAATACCTCTATTTTTGGTAATACTGAGTATTGTCTTTCCTTGTGTATAAGTACTGTGTAACTATAAGTGGTATTCCATGAGCTTTGCATGTCTCCTAGTTCAGCCTAAGCTGCTCTGCTATCGCTACCTCTATCTGCCTAAGCTGCTAGAATACTACTACATTTCACTACTAAGGGATAACTGGACCTGGTATAAGGTGTAATTAACCAAGGTACCCACTACAAACCAGGCCATCCTCCTACATTGGTGGTGCAGCGGTGGGATAAAT
Organism: Pleurodeles waltl; assembly: GCF_031143425.1. Classification (NCBI taxonomy): domain Eukaryota; kingdom Metazoa; phylum Chordata; class Amphibia; order Caudata; family Salamandridae; genus Pleurodeles; species Pleurodeles waltl. Next base: position 228,040,577 of record NC_090443.1, read on the forward strand.
ACTTGCAATTGCTTTGCCACTTTGTTACCTGTGCCTTTCACAAGAAAAGCTTGCTCCAATACTTAGAGATTAGATTATATATACCTAGAAACAATTTTCTAACTTTCTTTAAAGTTCTGAAAAGTTTTCTTCTTTTCTCTAAATAGTTATCACTGTTATTCTACTAATTTTTTATTCACTTTCCCAAAACTTTTTTCTTTCAATATGTGTTCTGTAGATACGACCCCTAGAGTTGTGAAAACAACATATGAGAATCTAAACTTTAAAAGTTTAAGGGGTCTCTGTATTGAAAGAAGTTTAGGGATCGGGAAGAACCCCAATAAGGAGCTCTTCCTATATTTTCTCCTCCAAGATGACCAGGGACTCTGCACTGGTCCAGATCAGACCGGGGAAGAGGTAGAGGGTAATTCCAACCAGGGAGGGCTGAGAGGAGCATGATGACAATCCTGGGGAGGGTCCTTCCACAGACCTATCTGTCAACAAGCCCCTAGTATAACTGGTAGCGGGAAGGGTTCACACACAAGTAGGGCTCTCTTCACCCCTAGAGGCCAGGACACTAGAGTGGCCCCTGTTAGAGATAGGTTTGCCTCTGCACACTCTCATGTTACCTCTGCTTCAGGGGCTTCAAGTAATTCTAACCCTGAGGACCAGTCCCTAGATAGGTAACTCAGAAAGCTGTGGTTAGAGGAGGCCAGACTGAAGCTAATGCAGCAGAAGTTGGCCTTAGACAGGGAATCTCTGACAGTGGAGAAAGAGAGGCAGGGTTTAGGGTTAGTTCCCCACGGTGGCAGCAGCAGTTTTAGAAATACAAATGTGAGGGAATCTTCATTTGATTCTAGGAATCTGCACAAAGTTATCCCTACTTAAAGGATGGTGATGACATCAACAAGTGATTCTCAATCTGCACTTGAGAGGGCCTGTAAAGTTGAGAGTGTCCCTCATGTACAGTGGGCTGCTATACTATGGTTATCCTTCTCTGGCTAACGTAGAGACAGACTTCTTATTGTCAGAGAGGATGATGCAGATAATTACCAGGTTCTTAAAATGAACTCTTGGATGGTCTGGGCTTAACCACTGAACAGTACAGACTTAAATTCAGAGAGACCAGAAAGGAGTCATCACAGGATTGGACAGACTTTCTGGACTGTTCTATGAAGGTCCTTGAAGGCTGGTTACATGGCAGTAAGGTGACTGATTATAAAAGCCTATATAACTTGATTCTGAGAGAGCATATCTTAAATAATTGTGTGTCTGACTTGTTACATCAGTATCTTCTGGACTCAGATCTGACCTCTCACCAAGAATTAGGAAAGAAGGTAGACAAATGGGTTAGAACAAGGGTGAGCAGAAAAGCTCATACAGGGAGTGACAAGGATCGCAAAAAGAAAGATGGTGAAAAATCTCTGGACAAGCATGGGGATAAAAGTAAACATAAAGGGGGTGATTCTCACCCTGGCGGGCGGCGGAGGCTGCCCGCCAGAGTTCCCCCCTCCAAAATACCGCTCCGCGGTCGCAAGACCGCTGAGGGTATTTTGGGTTTTGCACTGGACTGGCGGGCGACCGCCAAAAGGCCTCCCGCCAGCCCAGTGCAAAACAGCCTTCCCACTAGGAAGCCGGCTCAGAATTGAGCCGGCGGAGTGGGAAGGTGCGACGGGTGCAGTGCACCCGTCGCGTATTTCAGTGTCTGAAAAGCAGACACTGAAATACAAAGTGGGGCCCTCTTACGGGGGCCCCTGCAGTGCCCATGCCATTGGCATGGGCACTGCAGGGGCCCCCAGGGGCCCCACGACACCCCATATCGTCATACTGTTCCTGGCGGCTCAGATGGCGGTATGGGGTGTCAGAATCCCCATGGCGGCGCAGCGAGCTGCGCCGCCATGGAGGATTCTACAGGGCAGCGGAAAACCGGCGGGAGACCGCCGGTTTTCCCTTTCTGACCGCGGCTGAACCGCCGCGGTCAGGATGCCCTGCGGGGCACCGCCAGCTTGTTGGCGGTGCTCCCACCAACCCTGGCCCCGGCGGTCCATGACCGCCGGGGTCAGAATGACCCCCAAAGATCCTTATTCAGGTCCAGAACGCTCCTCTGGGGGTGGGGATAAAACTTCTTCATCTTCTTCAAACTCTTCACACAATCAGAAAAAGCCTTGGTGCTATGTGTGTAGAAATAAAGTCCATTGGCCAGGGGATAAGTCCTGCACAGGTAAAGCCCCTGAGCCTACCAGCACTAAGACATCAGACTCTAGTGCCCCTAACAGTAGTGGTAATAGTGGTGGGACTACTCGCAATAGTCAAACTAAAGGTGTAGTTGCGTTCACTTTTGGGACCATAATAGAAACTGGGGTAGACAGTCCCAAGACAGTTTCTGTCACACCTGGTGACATTGGCCTTGCCACCTTGGCTGCTTGTCGCCTTAAAATGGATAAGTACAGGCAGTCAATCTTAATAAATGGTGTTGGGGCCCAGGCCTACAGGGACACAGGTGCCAGTATCACTTTGCTGACTGAAAACCTGGTGTCACCTGCACAACACCTCCTTGGACAGAAGTACCAACTTACTGATGTCAATAACTCCACTCAGTCTCTCCCCTTAGCTGTAGTTCAACTTAATTGGGGTGGAGTTACTGGCCCTAAGCAGGTGGTGGTATCACCTAGCTTACCTGTAGATTGTCACTTAGGAAATTACCTAGAGGCCTCAGGTTGGGATGAGGTAGAGTTTAGTACCCATGCATTCATGCTGGGTATCCCTAAGGAATTTCTTCCTCTCAATTCTGGTGAAATGAAAAAGCAAAGGAGAGAAAAAGGCCTGACATCTCAGGATCCCTCTCCACCAACAGGTAAAAAGGGTATCAAAGTAGTCCTTCCCCACCCTGCTACTAAGGATAACATTCATGTAGAGGGAGAAACCTCTCCTGGGGTGGTACCTGAACCAAAGCAGCCCTCAGCTACCACAGCCGGACTCCCAGAGGTAAAAGTACCTCTCTGTGGAACAACTAATCCAGATGTCCAAAAATGCACCATTTTAATAAATATGGAGCATCCCTCCAACCCTCCCAGAGAAATTTTAGTGCGCAGCCCTGCACTGCCTCTAAACACTTACGACAGCAGCCCTGTCCTGGTGTGGAGCTAACAGGACAGCAGCCCTGTCATGCTCCAACTCAAGAGAAACAGCAACCCTGTTCTCTCTTACAGTCATATGGACAAAGTGTTTGCCCAGCTATAGCTTTATTGAGACAGCATCCATGTCTAGCATTTCTTGCATTTGACAAAGGCCCAGTGGACCAATCCCACTGCCCAACTTTAAATCATACTAATAGGAACTCATAACATTTACACTCATCCTGTTTATTAGGTAAACATCTCCAAACAGGGTGGTTTTCATCCCCACAGGGAAGTAACCACATAGTGGAAGATAAAGGGAGTAACCACTCTATTACAGATCTACTCTCCACTTATCACCACTTAGACAATAAAGTCTCAACTGGCCAAGGTTAGCCTGATTGTCCTTTGTTTGGGGGGGTTTGTGTGACAAAATAGCCTCATTCTAGCATGGTTACCCCCACTTTTGGCCTGTTTGTGAGTGTGTATCAGTGTGTTTTTACTGTGTCACTTGGATCCTGCTTGCAAGGACCACAGTGCTCATAGATAAAAACCTATATGTCAGTATGTTTTGCCTGTCTCACTGGGGTCTTGGCTTGCAGGGTCCCAGTGAGACAGGTAAAAACATAGTGACATGTGGGTTTTTATCTATGAGCACTGGGGTGAAGGCATACACTGACATACAGTGGGTGGGGACCCTGGCTCACATATTAGCTACACCCTGTGCCTCTGTAGTTGGGCCATCACATTTGGGATGCTGCTATTCCTCAGGACAAAGGCGTCATGCACTGACCCAGGATACTTGGCAATGACGTGGGAGATGTACTAGTCCGCCAGGCACATCATTTGCAAATTCAGTGGGTGGAAACTCTTCTGATTCCTGAACACCTGTTCATTCTGATGGGGGGAGACAACTGCAATATGTGTACAGTCAATCGCTCCATTAATATTGGGCATATACCCCATTGCATAGAATCCTGCCTTCAAAGTGGCCAAATCTTCCACCTGGGGGAAAACAATGTAGCTGCACATGTGTTTCACCAGGGCAGACAAAACCCTTGCCAGCACGATTGAGAACATTGGCTGTGACATTCCTGTCACTTGGAAAGAACCAGTTGCCAGGAAATGGAGCACTGATAGCACTTGCACAATAGGGGGGATCCCAGCCCAGTGGGATGACAGATGGCTGATATCAGGTCAGGCTCCAATTGGGCACACAGCTCTGAGTTTGTGGTCTTGTCCCTTCTACAGGTGAGCATAATGTGCCTGTCTTCCAGTGTAGCCAAGTCCACAAGGGGTCTGTACACAGGGGTTTGTCTCCTCCTCCTATTCATCCGCAGTGGTAGGTATCTAAGGGACACAAGAGTGAGTAGGCTGTCACAGTTTGAACAATGGAACCACAACCTCAGTGTACATACAGCATCAATGTGATGGGACAGTAGGAATGGCAATGATTGTGCAATCTTAGGCAATGACGCAGTTATGATTTATCTGATCTTTTGTCCACTACCATGAAACGGCGACCGCTTATCCTGTATCTTGGGACAAGTGGAAGTGAGGTAACTCTGCCGACGTTGGACGCCATGGCAGAAGGCGATCTTACACCGCCATGGAATTCCTCATTGGCTCATATGGGGCTCTATGGAGTACAGTGGACAATGGGGATCAGCAGTGACGGTGTACACCGTTGTGGATGTGACTGCCATTTCTATCAAAATCCTCACTTGTCTCTTGAGTTTCCACAGGAAAACACTGACACTGCGTGTGCTGCTGTGACCTGTGTCTGGAACCTACCAAGGCCTGTGAACCGGGGAAAGGACCTGTGCCTTCACTTCAGAGGAGTTGGAACGACTGGTGGATGGGGTCCTACCCCAGTATGGACTTCTGTATGGGCCTCCAGACCAACAGGTGAATACACCCTTGGCACGATGTATGTGAGAAGGATGCATGGAGATGTGTGTGCAAGCATCATGTCATCGGGGAGGAACGTCTGGTGGTATTGTAGATGGTGGGCGCTGGATGAGGTGTGTGCCAATGGTGATGGAAACAGGATTGGTGGGCCATATGTGTGACAGGCTGGATTGTATGTGTAATGGTGTCCTCCTGTCTGCATTCCCTCTGCTGGTCAGTTCCCATCAAAAGAAGGGATTGTACTGCGCCATCACCAAGGACATGCCGGCCCTGGAGGTCTACAGCAGGCAGAGCACCCACTCCAGGAAACAGTGGGCAGACCTGAAACACTGGGCACGGAAGACCGCAGAGGTCCAGCTGGGGATGGCCTCTCAACGAGAAAGCGGTGCCTGTCGGAACCTGACCCCTCCTGATGGCCCGCATACTTGTGGTGGCCTACCCAGAGTTGGATGGGTGCTTGAGAGCATCACAGCAGTCATGAGGGGGTGAGTACAGTGGGCTTTACTACAATAATTGATAGGTGGCATGGGATCCGGGTGGTGCATGTGAGTTAATGGGTGCCCCTTAATGACAGGTCAGACATTGCAGCATGATCTAGCTCAAGGGTAATGGGTGTATGGCAAATGCAGGTAACCTAGCTTGTTTGCATTCCATGTCAGTCAAGGCTTTGTGGGTCCCAGGAGGTGAGCAGTTAGTGGGGTTTGGCCCTCATCTTGCTGTGGCATCTAGCCAAATCAATGCCAGTGCAATGCATTGTGCTCAATCATGATCCCTGTGGGTGACGGTGTATGCCAACTGTGGTGCTGGTGCTGTAATTGATCCAGTGATCCCTTTCTCTCCCCCACCTTTTGTCTTCTGTCATCTTGTCCATGTGTGCATTAGCATCATCTGGCAGAGGGCACTGGTGACAGAGGGAGGTGCATCCTACAGGACCCAGGAGTCAGAGTCCACCAATGGCGAGGGAACCAGTGGGACGGAGGGTGAGGGGAGCACCATAGCAGAGACAGGAGGTAACAACACTGACTCAGATACCTCCTCTGATGGAAGCTCCCTGGTGGTAGCTGATACCTCAGTGACCACCACAGCTGCAGGTACAGTTGCCACCCCTGTACCAGCACCGCCCTCCCAGTAGCCCCTAAGTGAGTTGCCAGTGCCCACTCACTGAGGAGGATGGGCATCTCCTTCACCCCAGGCATCTCAGGCCCTGCCTCAGTGAGCCCTGCTGCTCTGAGTGAGGAGGCTATTGACCTCCTGAGATCCATCTCTGTAGGGCAGTCAACCATTGTTAAAGTAATCCAGGGGCTGGCATTCCAGATTCAGCAATGCAACGCATTCCTGGAGGGTATCCACAGTGGACTGGTGGCCCAACAGAGATCGACTCAGGCTCCGGCCTCCTCTCTGATGGTAGCCATTGTCCCTGTTTCTACCCTCCTCCCTCCAACTACCACTTCCCAGTCCCAGTCTTCTCAAGCCCAACCCATCCCATGCACACATACAGCCAAGCATGCATACAAGACAACACACAAGAGAGGCACAGTCAAACACAGGCACCACACTTCAGTCCACAAGCAATCACGCAAATACCAGACAGTTGCACACACAACCAAATCCACTGCCTCCACTGTCTCCCCCTCCTGTTCCTCCTCCTCCTCCTTCTCCCTCACAGTCATGTCCACACTCACATCTTCATGCACTGCTTCAACAGCCACCACCAGCATCACCACACCAAGCAGCACACACACCTCACAAGCAGACACCTCCACAACATCCATCCACGTGTCCCCTGTGTCCTCTCCCTCTCTGTCTGTTCCCCCCTCCTAAAGGACACAAACGCAGGCACTCAGAAACCCAACAGGCATCCACCTCACATCAGCACACTCCCCATGCACCTGCACCTAAGTCCAGCAGACAAACTCCTCCACCAACCACTCCCTCAACCTCCACTCCCATCCCTCCTTCCTCATCCCACCCCACCATCCCTAAGAAGCTTTTACTTGCCCAACTTGACCTCTTCCCTCCCCTACATCCCCCTGTCCTGCCCGTAAGAGCCAATGACCCATCCCAGCACCTCAGCCAAACAGTCCAAGGGGACAGTGGAGGCACCTCCTAGTTGTGGAGGCAAGACAATGAAGGATCCCAGTCTGCCAGAAGGGTAATGATCCCACTTCACTAGCCAGAAAGGGGAAGGATTCCACTCCACCAGCCAGGAAGGGAAAGGATCCCACTCCACCAGCCCAGAAGGGGAAGGAACCCTCACCTCCTGCCATGAAAGGGAAGAAGCCCTCACCTCCAGCTGAGACACAGAAGCCCTCTCCTCCAACAGAAGCAGCCCAGGAGGCCCCTTGCCCTGCTGAGACACAGCAGCCCTCACCCCCTGCAGAGGCTGGCAGGGTACTAACACCACCACCACCAATGGGCACAAGGCCCTCATCCCCGGGTGAGACACAGCAGCGCTTACCTCCAGCAGAGGCTGCCCAGGAGGCACCTTCCACAGCTGAGACACAGCAGCGCTCCCCTCCTGCAGAGGCTGCCAGGAGGCAACTTACACAGCTGAGACACAGCAGCCCCCACCTCCTGCAGAGGCTGCCCACGAGACATTTTCACTGGCTGAAACACTGCAGCCCTCATCTCCAGGAGAGGCTGGCAGTGTACCAACATCACCACCACAAGTGGTCATGGAGCCCTCATCTCCAGCTGAGATGGTACAGCCCTCACCTCCAGCAGCAGACATGTAGGCCTCCCTCCAGTGACTGCCGTACAGGGAGCCCCCTCCAAACCAGTGGGCAAGTCCCCGACCTCAGAGACTGTGACCTTGGCATGGAGCCCCCTCCAGAACTAGTGGGCAAGTCCCTGACCTCAGAGACTGTGACTTTGCACTCCCCAGCCATTGGGAAATGGGCATGAAGCCCCCACCAGAACCAGTAGGCAAGTCCCCGACCTCAGAGACTGCGACCAAATGGGAAATGGGCATGGAGCCCCCGCCAGAACCAGTGGGCAAGTCGCCGACCTCAGAGACTGCGACCTTGCACTCCCCAGCATTGGGAAATGGGTATGGAATCCCCTCCAGAACCAATGGGAAAGTTCTCGACTTCGGCTGACGTGCCCCCCACTCTCTTTCCCCCTGAGGTGCCTGTTCAGTTCAATGATGATGCCCCTGCACAGTTCTGTGAGGATGTTGTCCGGAAACAAGTTTGGCCTTGGACTGTGCCCTGTGGCCATGTGAGCCCTTAGTACTTTGGACTGGGCATTGGCCCTTTGTGGACAATTGTACCTATCCAATTGGTTCATGGGGTGGCTTTTGCCTTGCAAATACATTTTCAGTACTTCCGTACACTAGTCCTTATATTATTATGCTGTGTGTTGTGTGCCATTGGTTTACGTCTGCAACTGGTTGTGTCTATGGTGTGTGTTTGTTTCTGGTGTGTGTCTTGCGTGTGTGTGTCACTCTCCTTTGCTCCCTCCCTCCCTTGTGTGCTAGGCGGCTGTACTAGCCGTCGTCGTTTTCGTTGGTGTTGGTGTTCAAGGTGGAGTAGAAAAGCATTGGGAAGACTTGCAGTTCCAGTTCCATGGTGGCGTTATTCTTCTCTGTGTCTCTGATGGTGAATCTTTGGTCTTCTGTGCAGTGTTTCTGCCAGGCTTTTGATGGCGTTGGTTCTGCCCCGGAAATCGTGGCGGATTGCAGTGTCATGTTGTGGTGGGCGGTACCTTGTCTTTCGCCTGGCTGTTGATGGCTACCAATGTGGTGCGTGGTGTTAACGCCCTGGTGGATGTGTGGTACATTGGTTGTCTATGGGAGTTATCACCGCCATCGTTCTAATTTGGCCAATTACTGCCAGCCTGTTGGTGGTATTTCCACCTCTGTATCACTCACCGCCAACAAAATAAGGACCACCTATGTCTGAAGTCTCTTCTGATTCAATAACCGACAACAGGTGGCTTCTTCTTGCTTGTCCATAAAAGTGGTACTTTTGTCTTAAACTGATGGGTGCAAGGTTGAGAGCCTAATGCCATTTTCAGAATGTTTCTCTCAATGCGCTGTGATGGCTTGGGTGCAGTAGACCGAAAAGTTGTATATCCTCTGTGTTAGAAATGGGGTCTTTGGTTGGCAGTCAGCTTACCCCCTGTTCAAGCACGGACCCTTACACTAGTCAGGGCAAAGAAGAAACACCTGGTTTACCCCCGCTCACCCCCTTGGTAGCTTGTCACAAGCAGAAAGGCTTAACTCAGAGACAATGTGCAAAGTATTTGTACCTCCACACATAGTAATACAGTGAAATACAAAATGGACACAACACAGGTTTAGAATGTATTTATTTATTTATCCAAATAAAACAAGACCAAAACAACAACAATCCAACATACACAAGCAAAGTTATATATTTTTATAGATGAAACACAAAAATAGCGCTTAGAAGCAAAAACTTCGATGAGGTGATATCACAGCATTGTACCAGAGTTGTTCCCAACAATCTTACGCCAATGGTGCTGATTACTGAGACACACAGACCCCCCAGGTGCAGTACCTTGCGAACAATGAGGAAATAAGCCAGTGCACAGTCAGGGTTGGCGGCATTGCTGGATCTGAGGCAGCTTTGGTTCCGGTGCTGCAGAGTGAAGGAGCGGAGGTGTCACGAAGAGGCATCAGGTCCCTGCTGTGGAGCTGCACAGGTGAGGCACTGTCAGTGCAAGGCGTTGGATCCACGCACTTCCGGCAGAGTCGATGTCTGGCAGTCACAATGTGGTGTGGCGACTTCCACAGAGTTGTGGACTTCAGCAAGGTTGCAGCGGCATCGGGCCTGCGGGGTCATCGCACTCCAGCGAAGACCACGGCTTTGGTTGCAGGTAGCGTCACAGGATTCAGCAACGGCGTCTGTCTGGAGTCATGCAAAGTCAGTTTACTTGTTTTTTCTTGTTTTTTCCACCAGCTTCTCCTTTCAAGGGCCCAGGGACAGGATTAGGCACCACTTGGCATGGGCAGGGGTCTCAGCAGAGAGTCTAGGTACTGTCAGATGAAGTCTTTGATGGCCCTGAGACTTCAAAACAGGGGCAGGCTCAGTCCAAGCCCTTGGAGATTCTTCTCAAACAGCAATGTACCACAAAGTTCAGCCTTTATCCCCTTTGACAGGCAGAAGCAGCAACCGAAGGATAGCCCAACAAAGCACAGTCACAGGCAGGGGCAGCACTTCTCCTCAGCTCTTCAGCTCTTCTCCCTGGTAGAGGTTCCTCTTGGTTCTGTGAGCAAATCTTGAAGAAATCTAAAGTCTGGGGTTTTGGGTCCACTACTTATACCACTTTCTTCCTTTGAAGTAGGCAAACTTAAAACGGAAGTCTCTGTTGTTTACAGGATCCTGCCTTGCCCATGCCAGGTCCCAGACACACACCAGGGGGTTGGAGACTGCATTGTGTGAGGGCAGGCACAGCCCGATCAGGTATAAGTGGCCACTACTCCCTCCACTGTAGCTCAGATGGCTCATCAGGATATGCAGGCTACATCCCAGCTCCCTTTGTGTCATTGTCTAGAGGAGATTCACAAACAGTCCAACTGTCAGTCTGACCGAGACAGGGAATCCACAAACAGGCAGAGTCAAAGAATGGTTGAAGCAAGAAAATGCCTACATTCTAAAAGTGGCATTTTCAAACTTACAATCTAAATTCCAACGTCACTAATAGATTTTTTTTTAAATGTCAGTTCAGAGAGCCCAAACTCCAAATCTCTATCTGCTCTCAAAGGGAAACTATATTTTGAGAATATTTAAAGGCAGCCCCCATGTTAACCGATGAGAGAGATAGGCCTTGCAACAGTGAAAACCAAATTTAGCAGTATTTCACTGTTAGGACATGTAAACACATCAGTACATGTCCCACCTTTAACATACACTGCACCCTGCACATGGGGCTACCTAGGGACTACCTGAGGGGTGCCCTACATGTATAAAAGTGGAAGGTTTGGGCCTGGCAACTGGGTACAAATGCCAGGTCGAATTGGCAGTTTAAAACTGCACACACAGACACTGCAGTGGCAAGTCTGAGCAATGTTTGCAGGGCTACTCATGTGAGTGGCACAATCAGTCGCTGCAGGTCCAGTAGTAGCATTTGATTTACAGTCCCCAGGCACCTCTAGTGCACTTTATTAGTGACTTACTAGTAAATCAAATATGCCAATCATGGAAAAGCCAATTACACATACAATTTCACATAGGGAGTGTTAGAAATGGGTTTTCTGGTTGACTAGGGTATGCACCTAAGCCAGGCAGAACCCACCCACTCTAGTCAGGGCAAACCAAGAGAACCCCTGCTCACCCACTTGGTAGCTTGACACGAGCAGTCAGGCCTAACCCAGAGGCAATGTGTAAAGCGTTTGCGCAACATACACAACACACATGCCCAACTATCCCCACCACTAAGGAGGGAAAACCAAGTTATATAAAACTAAACTGTATTGTACACAACATCGTCAGACCAAACATAACATGTCAGTAATACCCTGCTACCTAAGCAGTTGCCAGAACACTACACAGTACTGTTACTCCGCAATAACTAGCAGTAGTCACATAAAACACATATATTACTGATTACTCTGCAACATAAGCAGTAGTCAGGTAGACATTATTAACAGAAGCAACTATCAGGATAAACATAAGCTTAGAGATGCCAAGACACTAGGGCCGAAGAATATACTGGTCCTCCCAACATGGCAGTTGCAACCAATAAAATAATCAGGTTATAGGAAACGGACCAAGGCAGCCCTATGGAGAGCAGAAAATGAAATGCAGATAGCCCATATGTGAAAATTACCAACAATGCACATATCATTCTAGACACATGAATGGCAAGATATCATCATGACCCATGTTTGGGTGGCTCCCAGCGCTCCGGTTATCTATAGTGCTGTGAGTCTCCACTCACCAGGCGGAGACCTGGAGCTCCAGTGCTCCTGTTAGGGTAAAGGTGGTAAAGACAAGGCTTGCAGGGATGGGCCCTCTAATCAGGATTCCCTCTCCCGTCCTGCCAGCAGTTCCTACTGTGCCCCTGTGGCAGTGTGTCCCAGAAGAAGGGTTCAAAGGCTGTAGGGCACCAATCCTGCAGTGCACCTACAGCAAGAAAATGAGGCCCAGAGCCACGAGGGGACTGTTCGGGGTCTCCTCCGTGCAGGGCACAGTATCGCCATGGCCTCTCACCTCCGATAAGGGGGGCTGTGAGCATGGAAGGTGCAGCCTCCGGAAGCGGGGAGGAAGACCTGTTCTCCCTGGAGCACACCAAGATCCCTCCTGGGCTATAGGGTTGTTACGTTCGGTGTCCGGGAGCCGCTGCTGTCAGCGCAGCAGTACAGTGGCTCCGATCCATTGTTGGAACTCCTTCTCCCAAGGGGGCACGTCCTGAGCCCCCCAGGGCTTCTGAACCACTCCATTCAGTTTCCCAGGGCTCGGCAGTGATATCTGCTGGAGTGAGGGCTCGTCCATGTCTGGGGGGGTACCAGAGAAAGCACGCCTCAATCACTCTCAGAAAATGGTGGCAGTTGGCTCCTCTCAGTCTCTCTGGTCTTCAGGAAGTAGGACCGGGTAGGGGGGCACCACAACACCCTGCCAGTCAAGGCACGGTTAACTCCGCACCACACCTGGCAGGTGGGAGCGCACCAAAAATAGCTCTCAAAGCTCTATATCCGTGATGGGAACACACTCTGAAGGCTCTTGCCCATACAATAAAGTGCTCTTCCTTGCGCTTTCAGGAATCCATGTGTTGGAAAATGGGTTATTGGTAAGGGCAGGTAAGTACCTACACTGAGCAATAGGCCACTAACCTCCACTTAGGTCCAGTTAGGTCTCAGTAAATTAAACCTAGCTCAACCCTTGGTAGCTTGGCAACGAGCGACAAGGCTTAACTTAGGAGACAGAGTGTAAAGCATTCAAATATCACAAAACAGTAATTAAATAAAACACAGGAAACAGTTTAAAAATCCAAAATCAACTTATCAAAATAGATTATATTTTTATCTTTAAAATGACACCAAAACGAATAAAATCGGATAAGGGGAACCGGATATATGAATTTTTAAAGAATTAATGCTTTCTAGCGCCTAGAAACAAAAAGTGCCAATCTGGTCATCTGGTCGCACCTCGACCGGGGCAAATTGAAAGTTTAAGGCCGACCGCAATGGAGCCCGGCTCAGCTACAGCCCGCGGGAGGCCTCGGTCAAAAGTTTACCTTCAGACTTAGCCGTTTTTCTGAAAGATTTTCTTCAGCGTGACGAACCTACCAGTCCAATTCGACCTCCTGGAACTCTTCTCTAGATACGCATCGCGGGAGCCTCGGTGGAGATTTTTACCTTCGGACTTAGTCGTTTTTTTGAGGTGAAAATCCTTCGACCGGGGCAAACCTGGATCTTGATCCAACGTCCTTGTAGCCCTCCTCGGATACGCTTGCTGGGAGGTCCCGGTCAACTTTCTACGTTCGGACTTAGGGGGTCATTCTGACCCTGGCGGTCAGTGTTAAAGCGGCGGCCAACCCGCCAACAGGCTGGCGGTCCAAAAAATGGAATTCTGACCCTGGCGGGAACCGCCAACACAGGCCGCCGCTTTAACACTCCGACCGCCACGGCGGCACAAACAAACAGCGAGGCGGTCACCGCCAACAGCCAGGCGGTCACCGCCAACAGCCAGGCGGCAGACAATGTACCGCCCACCCTATCACGACTCACCAATCCGCCACCTTTTCCGGAGCGGGAGCCCCGCCGATAAAAACACAGCGGAAACAAACATTTCAAATGGAAAACGCTCACCTCGACACACTTCACGCGGAATCGGGACAGCATAGAACCGGAACTCCACATCCTCCCAGCCATTGCCTTCCTGCTCTTCTTCCAGGATCACGAACGTCGCCGCAGATGACAACGGTGAGTACTGCACCTACGACACAGGGGAGGGGGGAGGAGGAAAGGTTACGGGCACACACATACGCCAAACACCCACCCCCACCCTCACCCCCACCGAAATACCTACACACCAATGCAGATTTAAAAGTCAGAGTGACACCCCCAAAACAAAAATGCAAAGACAAAAGGCAATGATTGTAAAAATAGAACTATATTATAGCAATAATTAAGTATAGCGAACTTAGCAATATATAAAGAATTATTACACATCTAGAACTATATATATACAAGTAGCAAAAGTCCGGCACAGTTTTGCAAAGTTCAAATGTCCGTGGGCCAATGTGCAGCAACACATGGGCAAAGCCCACACACAAGATCGAGTCCATTGGAGAGAACACTGCTGGGGCATCACAAAAATAAAATACTGGCACCTCAGGGGGAAGGGAAGGGGGGGCACCTCAGCCACATGAGTCCACGACGCCAGATTCACGAAGGGCCTCCATGCCCACTGTGCCATCCTGGGGAGTGCAAAGCCACAGTCTCTCAAGTCTCTACAGTGGGTGGATTGCCCACTGTGCCATCCTGGGGAGTGCAAAGCCACAGTCTCTCAAGTCTCTACAGTGGGTGGATTGCCCACTGTGCCATCCTGGGGAGTGCAAAGCCACAGTCTCTCAAGACTCTACAGTGGGTGGATTGCCCACTGTGCCATCCTGGGGAGTGCAAAGCCACAGTCTCTCAAGTCTCTACAGTGGGTGGATTGCCCACTGTTCCATCCTGGGGGGTGCAAAGCCACAGTCCATCAGGTGGATTACAGAGTCCACTGGTCATGGAGGAGGCATTGTGGGCAGAGTGCCTCGTGAAGCCCTGCCTGACACAGAACCGGGCCTGCCAATGGGCCAGCGGTGCTTGACAGGAGGGCTCAGCAGAGCGGTGCTTGAGATGAGGGCCCAGCGGAGCGGTGCTTGACAGGAGGGCCCAGCGGAGCGGTGCTTGTCAGGACGGCCCAGCGGGGCGGTGCTTGAGATGAGGGCACAGCGAAGCGGTGCTTGAGATGAGGGACCAGCGGAGCGGTGCTTGAGATGAGGGCCCAGCGGAGCGGTGCTTGACAGGAGGGCCCAGCGATGCGGTGCTTGACAGGATGGCCCAGCGGAGCGGTGCTTGAGATGAGGGCCCAGCGGAGCGGTGCTTGAGATGAGGGCCCAGCGGAGCGTTGCTTGACAGGAGGGCCCAGCGGAGCGGTGCTTGAGATGAGGGCCCAGCGGAGCGGTGCTTGACAGGAGGGCCCAGCGGAGCGGTGCTTGAGATGAGGGCCCAGCGGAGCGGTGCTTGAGATGAGGGCCCAGCGGAGCGGTGCTTGACAGGAGTGCCCTACCTATGAGAATAAAGTCAATACCTCCACCTCCTAAAATTAACATCATGTCCTGGAATGTAGCTGGAATCAAGCAAAAGCTGGATGACCCGGAATGGGTAAGCCTTGTAAACAAACAAGATATCTGTCTCTTCCAGGAGACATGGACTAAAGAACAGTTATCCTTACAAGGCTTTACAACCTATTTCTCTGCTGCCCAACCCGCCTCTGGTGGATTTGGAAGACAGATAGGAGGTTTAATGATTTTACTGAACAATAAGTTAGAATGTGATCACTCTGTGATAAAGTTTAACTCCTTTGATCTGCTGGGTGTGCAACTTACATTCCGTCCTGGCTTTAAAATGATAGTTCTGAATATTTATGCTAGATCTGTTCCCCGTGGGTCTGAATCAATTGTTCTTTCCCAGTTGACGGACTACATAGACGTTTTGGACCCTTCAGTTTTTCTGATTATAGCAGGTGATTTTAATTGCTCTTTTGTGTTGGACAACTCCATTAGCAATCTGACTACTGAGGAGGACGAACATTGGGGTATTCCCCAATCTAAAGAAATGGTACTTTCGCCTGTTTCCTGTGTTGCATTCCAGATGTCTTCCCTTTGCCTGAACTATGGCCTGAGAGAATGCAACGGCCGCACTAAATCTGACTCAGAGCGAGCCATTACTTTCAAGCGAGGGCTTTCCTTTAGTACTATTGATTACATTCTTTTGGACATTAGGCTATGGTCAAGTTCACTTGATATGGAAATTTTACCTCGCTTGGATAGTGATCATAATCCTTTGTGTCTTGTATTGACTAATCATGCATTTTTAAGAGTCCAGCACTTAAGGATTACTAATGTTCCATTCCCTCATTTGAACCATAGACGCTCTAGGGTCTGCTGGCCAAAGGTTGAATGTAACCCGTACTTGATTGGGGAAATTTATTCATCTTTTTTAAAACTCTTTGTAGATTACGAAGATCAAGAATCCTCGGATATTCCTATTATGGCGATCCACACTAAGATGGTCGATTCCCTTCAGGGTATCTTCTATAAGGAAACTTCCTTTAAATCGAGACCCGCTGACACCCTTCGCAGGGACTGGTATAATCAGGATTGTGCGCAAGCAAGATCCACCTTAAAAGAGGCTGTTAAAAATTCTACGCATGCGGCTATTAAAGAGGCCCGTGGTAGGTATGCTAATGCCCTGAAGCGAGCCAAAAGAGACTGGGAGAATGAGACATGGCAGAAACTGCTTGCAGCAATCCAAAGTAAAGATGATAGCTCTTTTTGGCGGTTGTTGACCTCCAGTTCGAAAATGGGTAAGGATGATATTGGGTTGCATATACAGCCCGAAAGATGGGTGTCCTACTTTTCTGAAATCTATGCTTTGCCTGTACAGCAAGCTCTGGAGGACCCTGCACATGTCGAGTGTTGGGCTGCTAATAAGATCTCATCTGAGAGAATTGTTTTTACCTTAGCTGAAACCACAGCTGCTATTGATTCTCTGAGGCCAGCAAAAGCCCCTGGCCCGGATAAGATTCCAGGGGATTTGTTCAAATCAGAACCTAAGATATGGGCATGGTATATCAATTTGTTGTCTAATGCCATAGCAGCTGGCAGCCCTATTCCAGAGTCTTGGCATGGTGCTGAAATAATACCGATCTATAAAAAGGGTGATACAGGGTTGCCTGTAAATTATCGACCAATTAGCCTTATTGATATCCTTCAGAAGACGTTTGCCAAACAAGTCTTAGAGAGGCTTACTGATTGGATTCAAGACCAGCAAATTTTATCTCCCTTACAGGCTGGGTTTCGGCCCAAAACTAATACTATGGACCAAGTTTTCAGGCTGTCATTACTGTTCTGGAAGTATGTCACCTTATCTAAGCAAAAACTCTATGTGGCTTTCGTAGACTAAAGATCTGCATTTGATCTTGTCCCAAGAGAGAAACTGTGGGAAGTATTGTACAAAATTGGTATCCCAGGGAACTTAGTGCATTTAATCCAAAGATTACATGAAAAAACATTTGCACAAGTAAGATGGGGCAATCAGGGGGAACTCACAGACAAAATAGACATCAAGAGAGGAGTGCGCCAGGGTTGCGTTCTTGCCCCAACGCTATTTACACTGTTCATCAATGAGGTGGTGCAAGTCGTGTCCAATTGTCAAAATGATGCCCCATCTTTTAATCACCATAAAATTCCAATTTTGTTATTTGCCGATGATTCTCTCTTGATTTCCAGAACCCCTATGGGCCTCCAGGTACTCATGGACAAGTTCAGTTCGTTTTGCGGCGACTATGGTCTGGAACTTAACCATAGCAAAACTAAACTTGTGACTTTGGGTTGTGGCCCCACTAAGAGATATTCAATATTTTACAATGGAACGCCCCTAGGTTTGGTAAGCTCTATAGATTACTTGGGGGTGAGAATTAGCAACAATCTGCATTGGGGGGCCCAAATTGACAAAAGTTTGGCTCGCCTGGTACAGTCATCTGGAGCCATTCTTCGTTTTCATAAGTCTACTTCTGAGAGAGTGATTACTCCAATTATTAAAATTTATAGAGCAAAGGCACAAAGTGCTGCGGTCTATGGGGCAGAAATTTGGGGGTCCTCAAACACTGGCAGGCTTGCAGTGGGGGAAAAAATTTCGTGAGGTCTACTTTGGCCTGCCCTCGCAGTACCCCACTGCTGCCATTGTTTTGGGACCTTGGCCTTTCACGCATCACAGATGTAGTTGCCCTACGACCTCTGCTTTTTTGGGTCCGTGTTTGGTCCACCCCTGAGTTATCTACATACAAGGAGTCTATCCAAGACATCTTGGATAGACCAAATGTACTCACCATTCCCTGGTTTAATCACATCTCTAAATGGTTTCACAAATTGGGTCTTAGTGAGCTATGGAGTCATCCAGAAAGTATAAGGAAGGAGCAGAAGAATCATTTGAAAACTGTATACTGGACTTATGTCAGGGAAAACTATCTGCTGTGCTCTACTCACGGCAGATTGACCTCACAATTTTTTTGATTTTAAATGGTATCCGTCTTTTGAATCTTTTATGGATATAATTCTTGACCCATTAAGTAAGAGTTTATATATCCAGTTCAGATATGGTTGTCTGCCTCTCAAATCATATGGCAGCAAGTGGAGTGCAACTACAAGATCTGATTTTTGTCCGAGCTGTACCCATAATCCAGAATCCATTGTACATTTTATGTTTTTATGTCCTGCCTATTTGATTGCGCGTCGAAAGTG
This sequence comes from Pleurodeles waltl, assembly GCF_031143425.1. Classification (NCBI taxonomy): domain Eukaryota; kingdom Metazoa; phylum Chordata; class Amphibia; order Caudata; family Salamandridae; genus Pleurodeles; species Pleurodeles waltl. Next base: position 228,059,059 of record NC_090443.1, read on the forward strand.
GTTACGGCCAGTGTGTAGAAATATGGGGGCAAGACATTGTATTGTTGCCTTAAGAATTCTGATGAGGGAAAGTTCCCCCCCCTTGCCCTGTGCGGTTAGTAAGTACATTACAGCTGCCTGGCATGTACGTATTAATCGCTTGGGGAAAGTTGCTGATGCGGAACTTACTTCAAAAATAAGGACAACATGAAAAATTGACAATGGAATGTTTTAGTCATCAAATCTTAACCACACACCTAGACTGGAACAAAACCCCATGATTAATTTAAATGACAGTCAGTAGGAGATTAGGTGTTTGGTTTTTATGTGTTTTAAGGCCGTAAAGGATGTTCTTTTTTACTCCTCTTATTTCCTTTTTAACTTAATTTTTACTTATCTTTTATCTTTTTACCGGTGGTTGTTTTGCTTTTATGGTTGAAAGTAACCGAATAAAGCTATGTATAAAGTAAGTGCCCTGTTCAGCGGTGCCTGTCTTGGCGGGGCCCTGTTCAGCGGTGCTTCTCACGGCGGGGCCCTGTTCAGCGGTGCTCCTCACGGCGGGGCCCTGTTCAGCAGTGCTCCTCACGGCGGGGCCCTGTTCAGCGGTGCCAGTCTTGGCGGGGCCCTGTTCAGCGGTGCTTCTCACGGCGGGGCCCTGTTCAGTGGTGCTTCTCACGGCGGGGCCCTGTTCAGCGGTGCCTGTCTTGTGTTTCGAGTGAACCACACCTGGCCAATACTTCCCGCTCAGTCAGCATCGGACCTTTCCGTTGCGGGGCCCTCCTGTGATGGAGTCCTGGGGCCCTGGGTCTCCTCCGATACCCCCGGAATGGGGCTGGTGGGGCCCTCATGGCCAGGTCGGCTGTTCCCTGCCTTTTGCGCTTTGCTGCCCTTGCCCTCCTTGGCAGACTCTCCGTGGCCCTTGGCTCCCTTACCCGATGTGGCAGGTGAAGGTGCAAGGCTACCCTCCTTGGGGGCAGGCGTATCAGGCCTGTCGCGCCTGCCCTTCAGTTTTTTGCTCCTCTTCCCAGGGGGGGGCTGGCTGTGCCTTTGCTGCTGGCCGATGTCCCTGCCCAAGGAAAGGGCGGACTCCAAAAACCAGGCACGACGTTCTTGGGAGTTGCTGGGCTGGTGGTGGCTGAGGTGTTTTTGGAACTCTTACGAGATGGAGGGGGTGGGTCAGGTGAGGAAAAGAGGTCCAGTTTATAGAGGAATAGTGTTTTAGGAGCAATGGGAATTGGGTATGGGAGTGGAGGAAGAGGATGTGGTTGTAGGAGAGTCAAGTCTGGTGTCTTTGGGTGCAGGTGCTTGGGCTGGAGGCTGACGTGAGGTGGATGGCTGTTGGTTGGGTGCCTGCCTGCGTTTGTGTGGTTTGGAAGCGGGGGTGACAGACACACTGGGAGAGGACACAGGGGACGTGTACATGGCAGTGGGGGTGGTGACTGCACGTGTGCGGACTGGTCTGGAGGGTGTGCTGGTGATGGGTGTACTGGCTGATGGTGGTGTGCATGCAGGTGTGAGTGTAGACGTCACTGGGAGGGAGGAGGGAGACGAGGAGGTGGGGGACACAGAGGAGGTAGTGGCTGTTGGCATGTCTGCATCTGTATGTTGCTTGTGTGAATGCTTGTGTGTTCTGTGGTGTTTATGTCTGGATGAGCTTCCCTTGGGTGTTGAGGTGTGTGCAGGCTGGTCTGTAGGTGTGGATGGGATAGGCAGAGGAACAGGGGAGTGGGACTGGGTGGAGGGAGTTAGAAGAGGGAGGCTGGAGACAGGGACAATCGCTGCCGTCAGTGCTGAGGCCAGAGCGTTGAACGATCGCTGCTGGGCAGCCTGACCCGAATGAAGGCCCTCCAGGTATGCATTGCTTTGATGCACCTCCCACCATCCACACCCTGGATGGCATTCAAAAGGGTAGACTGCCCAACAATGATGGTCCTCAGGAGGTCAATGACCTCCTCACTGAGGGCAGCAGGGGTGACTGGGGCAGGGCCTGAGGTGCCTGGGGCGAAGGAGATGGCCGCCTTCCTGGCCGTGCGGGCACGGGCCGAAGGCCGAGGGGCTGCTGGGAGGGCGGAGCTGGTGCGCTGGGTGGCGGCTGTACCTGTAGTATCGGTGGGCACGGATGTTGCCGCCACCGCAAGGGAGCTCCCATCCGAGGACGTGTCGGTGTCACTGACGTCTGCACGGGTCCCCGTGGTGGAGCCCCCCTCGCCCTCCGTCTCACTGGTCATGTCGGAGTCCGTTGCATGGCCCTCCGGGGCCATGTGAGATGCAGCTCCCTCTTGCGCCGATGCCACTTCTCCTCCGCCTGATGATGCTAATGCACACATTCACAGAAAAACAAAGAAAATGGGGGGGGGGTGGAGAAATAAAGACAAGTTGAGTGCATGCATTGGGGACACCGTTGGCGGAGAGGACAGACACAGAAGCCCCCTGCACTACGCTGCGCACTTGGGGTACACTACTCATTCACTGGGACATGCCCTACAAGCCTATGGGCGACAACTGCCCACACAGAATACACAGGTCCATGAATAGCGTTACTAGGCACCCTACAGAGGTGGGGGGCGGGGGCACAGGACCATACCTCACGGAGGGGCCTAGCCTACAGAAATTGCCCTGGCCTAGGGATACCCACAGCCCTCCTCCCCCACCCAGGCACCTCCACTGCGCGCAAATATAGCTGAATGTGCTGGTACTCACCCCCTTGTGTCTGCTGTGATGTCCTCAAGCGCCCATCTAAATCGGGGTAGGCCACCGCCAGGATCCGGGACATCAGGGGGGTCAAGGTACGACTGGCACCCCTCCTAGGTTGGGAGGCCATCCCCAGCAGAGCCTCGGCGGTCTTCCTGCTCCCGCGGCGGACGTCCTCCCACCTCTTGCGGCAGTGGGTGCCCCGTCTGTTGTGGACCCCCAGGGCCCGGACGTCCTTTGGCGATGGCACGCCAAATATCGATCTTCTGATGGGCGCTGACCTATGTGACATGTACAGGGGGGGAAAAGAAACATCATCACTTTTCTGCATGCTCGATGTGAGTGGCCCCCCCTCCCCAAACCTGCCATGTGGCACATGCTCTTTGTGCCTTTCCTGGGGAGGCATAGTATTTTGATGGAATCCCCAGTCTATAACTAATGGTGAATCAGGGAATGTGCTAAACTATATGGATAGATTCGCGAGAACACCCGTGTTTCGATGTAGCGCCTTCTTGGGACAGAGTAATGTAAGGCAGCGATTTGCTTTCCCTTGTGTTATTTCATATTTATCAAGTCATACAAGGCCACACAAGGCTTGATAAATTTCACTTAAATCTGGCCCTGTGTTTTCCCTACCGAAATGCCATATTTCATGGGTCAGCTCTGGGCAGGAAAAATGAATTGGAGGAAGGATGTCATACGTAATGTAGGGCAACAGTCAATATAACCTGACAGCCCTGAGGCCAGATTTATCAAGGTTTTGTGTCACCCTTGCACCACACAAGAGGACACAAGGGTGATGTAAAACCCAAGTGAGATATATCAAACCAAGCAAGGCCACCTTATGTGGCCCTGCATGGCTGGATAAATCTAGAATAATGCAAAGCAGCGCAAATCACTGCCTTGGCCTACTCTGCACCTGGAAGGCTTTTCATGGGTGGACCGCGGGTGTTCCCATGCATTCACCCATAGATTTTTTAGCATTACCAGGTTTCCAATTAGTGATAGACCTGGAAATGCATAAACATAGTACACCTCCCCAAGTAAGGCGTGATAAGGAGAAATATATTTATTTCTCCTTGTTTTACCCTCTTTCTACGTGTGCTGCATTCTGTCCTCTGGTTACAGAACTCCCTACTGAAGGTTCCTATCCCATGAAAGCTCCTGTAGGAGAGTTGGATCAGTTGGAGCTCACTGTATGAGCTGTAGATGCCTGCAGCACAGACGACTTGAGATAAGATGAGTTGGTGGAAGAAAAGCACCCTCTCTTTCCACCGCACACACTTAAAAATAGTCATATCTTTCTGTGGCAAGATAAGAAAGTCCACAATTGCAGGTTTCAGTGGAGCAGAATCAATCATGGTTCCACCAGAAGCTTGGAAACTTATTGCACCAGTACCCACCACATACCCTCTGTTCTTAGGAAGTCTCACTGAAGTATACAAAAAGCTATTTTTTCTGTTGGAGGAGGTTGAACACAGATTTCCATATGACTGGATCCAAATTGTGGTGACATGGTATGCAAAATACCAATGAGTTTGGATGCTGCCCAAGTAATTACTGTGGCTAAGATTATTTCAATCATCCATCACTTTTTTCCATACTTCAGTGTGATGATCTAAGTGCAATAGTTTTGCCCAGACATGCGTCCCATGCTCACTCTGCTGCTGGAACTAGGGTACAAGTGGCTTACGAGCCTCAATCAAGGCAAAACCTGTGTTGGGGTACTTGTATTCTATCAGGAAACATGCCTGAGGCTCACGACCACCATCATGTCACATATTGCGAGTAGCCCGAGTATTAGGTTTGCTAACTAATAGCTAACCCATTTCAACTCGCTTGAATTTCCACCCAAAGGGTCTCTTCCTGGCCCACAAAATATGCAGTTCCTGTGCAGCAGTTTTCTCATGGTGCTTTGTTGCTGGGGCTCTTCTTTGGTTTTGGCTGCCCCTTTGTGGCTGGGGCAGCATGACTAAGGCAGCCCTCAGTTGCTGGGGCTGCAATGCTTTCAGTGAGATGGGCCTTTGTTGTCTGGGCCATGTGAGGAACTTTTGCAAGGCCATTTAAATCTTGACAGCTATCTTGGAATCTAGGAAGTATTTAAACCCTAAACATGAAGTGCTTGAAGCTTCGCATTGAACTTCCTGGTGAGTGGATTTACCAGCCTGCTTCTCTGATCCAGATGGTGTTTTCTCACAGACCTGGAGCCAACGTGGAGCTGGAAGGTGAGCACAGACCTTGGACACAGGCAGAGTGCTTTATTGACTCCCCCTCACAGATAAGTGTTGGCCCTCCACCATGTTAGGATTTTGCACCCAGAAACATGTGGCACAGTGAATACGACCATTAGGTACTTGTACAACATTGAGAGAAAGTCGCAAGGACTGCTTTGGTGCACAGTACTTTATGTGGTACACTAAAGGCAGCCCTAAAAGGAACCAGTCTGACTCTACATGCAGGACTGCATCTTGCAACCCAGCAGGAGCATATTCAGAATTTGTGATGCTGCATGAGGAGTGTGTGTTTGCAGTGAGCGTGCATAGCAAACAATGTTATCAATGTTATGACATATTCCATAGAGGTATTCTAGAGGAACCACAGTGTTGCATATGACTGGTCCTGTGTAAGCCTTCTCCCTCCTTGTGACATTTTCAGCAAGCATTTCCATTTATAGGCAGGACCATATCGAAGTGAGGAATCATCATTGTCACTACCACATGAGAGTAGTATCTCCACAGGTTGTAGAGGAATCCTAAAGAGGGAGTCACTCCTGGCACTGAGGCAAGGTCAGATAACTGTGCTGTAAAGGCTCTCACCTGCACAAATGTGTACCAATCCATTGGACTGTTATTTTACTTTCTTTTAATAGTTTGTTGTTTGTTTCCCATCCCCATATCCTTGGGGCTATCAGCAGGCTGTTGGGTGCTTTCAGAGGATTATGAGACCATGCTGCCTCTGCGACTGAACACAGAGATAAAAATGTGTTCCACCCAGGCTAGCTCTAACAGAATGTGAAGCCCACATTAGTAAAGTCACCCGGGCAGCATGGCGTTAGGGTTGTTTAATGTGCCTCCCCTCTACTATACAGGACCTCCAGAGACAGGTAGAGCTGGAATGGCTGGCCAAAAACCCCCAAGGTCCTACAAGGCAGGAATGTCCCAACGTCCCAGTTATGGGGTTCTATTCTTATTCCCTCTCCAGAAAATGTCATTGTAGGTATGTTCCCCACTGCAGCCACCTTGGTGAAGCAATAGCAGTGCCACTGGCTGTTTCAGAATGGTATGGGGGGACCTCAAGAAACTCAACATCTTTTTGACCCCATGTAGACTACATTTTCTTTTCAGACCCTTAGTTTTCCCATCCCCAGAGTCCCACATGGCCTTTGTCTTATCATACTTATTGGAAGACACATCAGCTTGAGCCATCATGGTGGTAGCAAACCCCATACTCTCTTCTTTTGACCTGTTTGAGCTGGAACTCCAGTGGAATTTTGAACATCGTACAACCACCCAAAAAGTGAAAAGCAAACTACTTGAGTTGCAACAGGGAAATCATTACCTATTAAGCAAGTTTGTTCAATTTAACCATCTTTGGTCGAAGCTGATTGGCCTGTGGCAAAAAGGGCCTTCTTGTCATTTCATGGCATCCGGGACAACCTGAAGGACATGTTTTCCCAGGTGGTGGATCACCCCACCAACTGTGATGCTCTCATCACCATAGTCCTTGGACTGAATCACTGGTTAACAGAAAGAAGAGGTGGGCAAAGGAACACGATTCTCCCCACAGCCCTGAAACAAGAAGAAAGCATAAAGAAGCACCCCAGATGCTCCAGAACGAAAGTAGGTCAGGACTGTTCACCCACCCTTTACCAAAGCCGCAAAAGAAAAAAAAGTTGCATGACAACCTCTGACTTTATTGTGATCAAGGTAGACAATTTGTCTAGGATGGCTCCAAAAAGCCATTTCTCCAAAGAACCAGCTGTCATTAAAAGCATCACCTGTAATAGCTTGCAATTGGCCACAGCACATGTATTGTTTTACAGTCCCACTTTTACACTTACCAACATCTCTGTGTTGTTATATTTGGGGCCCACATGCAATTTATGTTATTGGTCTTTTGCACATATGCACTATATCCCAACCATTCGTAAGGTAACTTTATGCTGTGGATGGCTCCCAACTCACCTCAGGGCCCATAACTCATCAAACTACATAACTCATTATGACTGGCCCTGAAAAACACCCAGAGATTTGCCAGTTTGACTTAATTGATGCACCCTAATAATCCTGGGTCTCCCGTGGCTAATGGAGCACAACTCTATGATTGACTGGCATCGCAGGACAGTCACCTTTAAATGTGCCTCTTGTTGGACAATGTGTAAATCCCCTAAAAAATCCCAAAAGACCCTTGAGTTAGTGTCACCATTAAGTTGCTGGGATTCTGTGTTGCCAGCAGAACTACCTACCACATTTCACACAGCTACAAAGACTTTGAGGACATATTCAGAGGGCAAAAAGTGTAAACTCTGTCATCCCACAGAGAATTTCATTCCCTGATACTCTAGGAACGGGGGTAAATATCCCATGCAGTCGCATTTATTGCCTGAAAGAAACAGAGCATGAACACCTAAAGGAATATTTAGCTAAATATCTAGTGAATTGCTTGATTAGGCATTCCAAGTCGCTGGCCTCATCCCCCATGTTTTTCTGTGCCCAAAAGGTTGGTGAATTAAGACCATGCATTGACTATAGTACAATGTACCAGAACACCATTAAGAACCTCTATCCTCTCCCTTTGATCTCACCATGTTGGATCTTCTGTCAGCCACCATCTTCACAATGCTTGATATCCATGGAGCCTACTTTTGGTACGTGTTTGGAAAGGGGACAAGTGGAAGACAGCTTTTAGGACCAAATTTGTGCTTTATGCATACTAGTTGATGCCCTTTGGGTTTTGTAACACCCTAGTCGCCATCCAACACTTTGCTGAAAATGTTGTCATAAGGGATTACATCAATGTTTTTGTGGTAGTCCAATGTTTTTGTGGTAGTCTACATCATCAATATTTAAATTTTCCCCACTTTCATGTCAGATCACATCCAACATGTACGCTTAGTCCTCCAAGGCCTGGGAGCCAATTATTAGGTTGCCAAATTGGAAAAATGCCTGTTCCATATAATGACTGTACAATTGCTTGTGTTTGTGATTTCCCTGCATGGCCTAAGTATGGACCCCACAAAAGTATAAACTGTCATACACCCACCCCACCTGTAAAAAAGAAGTTCAAAGCTTCCTTGGGTTTGCAAATTTTTTCCAGAGATTTATCCTTGGCTTTTCGCAGTTGGTGACTGCCATCACAACCCTCCTGCATAAGGGGAAAGACTTCAATTGGATACCCCTTAGCCTTCCTTTCATGCAAGTTAGTGGAAGTAGAAGGAAACTACACCATGTCCGACAAAGAGTTGCTAGCTGTGAAAGTGGCTTTTCAGGAATGGTGACACTATGCAACCTCACTGACCTAGTCAGTGAACTGCTCTGCCACCTCGTAGCTCCACCGGCAAGTAAGCCCTTCTGTTCCTCTGAACTGTAAAGAGTTTGAGGCCCTCCTCCACCAGCAGGCTTCTGCCTGTGCCTCATCCCTGGTGTCTAGTGGGAGAGCTCTGCTCTACTACTGGGCTGCCCTCTGCCTCTTTTCTCTTTTTGTCCTCGTTTGCCTCTGTTCCCTCTATAAGTGGTTTTCCTTCTGTGTTGTGTTGCTTTATTGTTCCTTTTGTGTGTTTCGCTTTCTGCGTTTCACTCTCTTCTCCTCTATGTTCTCCTCTCACTCCGCTCTCTCCCTCTCACTCTCGTTCTCCCCCTCTCACTCCTCCGCCTCTGCTGCCCCTGCAGCCTCACCCCCTCCTTTTTCTCGCACTCTATCCCCGCTCCCGACTCCTTACTGTCCTCCCCTCCCCCTTCCCTACTTAATGGCGGCCGCTGTGCAACCGTGCCGCTGGTGCGCCAAAGGTACACCTAAGGCAAGCCCGTCTGCACCTGTCCACGACCCAAATGCGACCAATGCCACGACCCCTGGTCCTGTCACCCGCCGCCTCTACACAGCAGATGAACTCATCGCACTCAACCCAGGACGCAACAACAAATGCAAGCAAGCAGTTTGGGGCAACACACACGGTCCCTTCTGCTGCCTCCGCTGCCGTCAAACCTACACCACCACCAAGACCCGGGACCCAGCACAACCCATCCGCAACAACTCACTGAACCCAAAACCCCTGAAGTGCATCCTTCTCAACGTCCACTCCCTCCAAAAACAAACCCCCAAAATCTGCGACCTTCTCGACAGCATCACCCCAGATGTCGCATTCCTCACCGAGACCTGGACCAACTACACTCAGGCCCAGACATCGCCATCTCCATCCTCCAGGGGTACAAGATCACCCAGAAAGATCGCCCCAGCCACCCTGGGGGGGAATCGCCATCGTCCACAGGTCCAACCTCCACCTGAACACACACTCCGAAGACTCCAAAGAAGCCACTTACCTGATGGAACACCTCCACTTCAAGCTACACACCATCCCAACATCCACTATCAGGGGAACCATCATCTACTGCCCTCTCAGACCCTGCACACCTTTTACTGACTCCATCACGGACCTCATCTCTGCACAAGCAATCGCAGCCACCAACTACACCCTGCTGGGAGACTCAATTTCCACCTCAAGAAACCACAAGCCCTGACACCGCATCCCTCCTAGACAACCTTCACAAAATAGGACTTCGAAAGATCGTGACAGAGCCTACACACTCAGCAGGACACACCCTCAATCCCATCTTCACTACAGGAACCTCTGCTACTTTCAGCCACATCACAGAACTCCTGTGGACAGATCACTGATGCATCCACTTCACCTTCAACGCACCCACCAGACCCCAACTCAAGCCATTGCATAGAAACTGGACAAGAATAACCAACAATCAGCTCACCACCGCCCTCGCCATCACTGCACCCACCATTGCACGCAACAATGACCCAAACACTGCGGCATGCACCTTCCATAAGTGGATCACCGACTGTGCCTACACCATAGCCCCTCCCAAAAAGAAAAACAACACCCACGCAAAGAAAGCCAGCTGGTTCACCCCCAAACTGCAGGAATCAAGATGCACCTGAGCCAGCTTGAGAAAATCTGGAGTAACACTAAATCCCCAGACGCCCACAGGAACTTAAAAAGTCACCACCACCAACTCATCAGAAACACCAGAAGGAAGGCTATTCAAGACAGGATCTCCTCACAAGCACACAACAGCAAGGAACTCTTCAACATCATCAAGAACTTTGCCCAACCAAACAGAGAGACAACAGACATCCCACCCTCACTGGACCTATGCGAAAGACTCAACACCTACTTCCACCACAAAATTAAGACCATCTACAACAGTTTCAACAAGGACAACCAACGCGCTGAACGCCCCCATCCAACCACCAACACCAACAAACCCACAATCTCCAGCTGGACACCCCTCTCCACTGAAGATACATTGAAACCCATAAAGTCCATACACACAGGGGCCCCAACTGACACATGCCACCATCACATCTTCAACAGAGCTGCAGACACCTCCCAATCTGGATTCAGGTCAAACCACAGCACCGAAAAGGACCTCCTGTCTACAACAGATGACATACGCTCCCTACTGGACAAGGGAGAGACGGAGGCACTCATCCTACTTGACCTCTTGGCAGCGTTCAACACATTCTCCGATCACACCCTGATGAGAAGACCCCAGGAAGCCGGCATTAGAGACAAGGCCCTCGACTGAATCCAGTCCTTCCTCTCTGGCAGAATGCAATGAGTGAGACTCGCCCCCTTTCTCGCAGAACCCACACCCACCACCTGCTGAGTGCCCCAAAGATCCTCCCTCAGCCCCACGCTGTTCATTGTCTACATGGCCCTGCTCACCACCATCGTCAGAAGCTACAGAATAAACCTTATATCCTATGCCGATGACACTCAACTCATCCTCTCCCTCTCCAACGAACCAGAGAAGGCTAGACACAACTTCCATGAGGGCATGAAAGCAGTCGCCAACTGGATGAGAGATAGCTGCCTTTAACTCAACACAAACAAGACTGAGGTACTCATCCTGGGCCCTCAACTCAACACATGTAGCGACTCCTGGTGGTGACCCACCCGCGGAAACCCACCCACCCCGCCAGCCAAGCCTGCAAACTCAGAATCATTCTGGACCTCGACCTCAGCATTAACCATCAGATCAACTCAGTCACCTCCACTTGCTTCCGTACCCTCCGTCTCCTACGCAAGACCTTCAAATGGCCCCCCTCGACCATAAAAAGACCATCACACACGCCCTCATCACCAGCAGACTGGACTACGGCAACGCAATCTATGCTGGAATCAACAAAAAACTCACCTGCAAATTGCAAATCATCCAGAATGTTGCCGCCAGATTGATCCTCGACCTACCCCGACAATGCCACACCTCACAACACCTACGCACACTGCACTGGCTCCCCATTGAGAAAAGAATCACTTTCAAAATCCTCACCTATGCACACAAAGCCCTCCATAACACCGGACCTGCCCTCCTTAACCAGCGACTCAACTTCCACGGACCCCACTGGACCCTACACTCAGCCCAGCTCTCTCTCGCAGAAGTACCGGACATCAGGAAATCCAGAACAGGAGGACACTTCTTCTCCTACCTCGCCTCCACCACCTGGAACGTCCTACCCATCCACATCAGACAAACCACCTCCCTCCCCAGCTTGACGAAGGAACTGAAGACATGGCTTTTTTAATCTACCTCCGGTACACGCTGCACTCCCCCCCAGGACCTTGAGACCCTAACGGGTGAGCAGCTGCATTTTACAAACTCTGATTGATCGATTGACTATTTCCTAAGGAGCCAACAACCCTGCAATGGTATATAGTGACCATTTATATTTAAAAATGTTAAAATCTGCCAAAGCACTATTGCCTCGGTAACTGCAATGGTCTCTTTTCTTCGCAGACTATTGCTTTGTAATAAGATACCATCTGGGCCGCACAGCTGCACTCATGCATGGACAGACCGGCCCACAACCCTGTCATCTCAGCGCTGGATCAGTTGCAGGTGCTGATGGTGAGGGAGATGCCATGGTGAGGGATGTCGGAATGAGGCAGCACAGAGCTACAGGAGCAGCTAACTTGTTGAGACCAGGGGCAGTGATGACTAGTTTCCCAGCGCTTGGTGGAGCCCCAGTAGTCTCGGAAGTGGGATGACTTAGTTCAGGTGTGGCTTGCAAATCCTGGAAAGCTAAAGCCCTCCATCAGCCAGCAAGTCCTCCCACCTAGGCTCTCACCTTGGGTTGAAAGTCAGGCATCAAGCATCAGGCATGCAGTGCATTGAGTTTGCAGCCGCATAACTAAAACTTTTGCACCAGTCAAACTCAACCACAGGAAATTTCATGCTGCATTCCCAGCATTGACCCTGTAACCTCGGTCACCAGAAAAGACTGATGAAACATCCAGATGTCTCAGAGCAATACCAGGGAGCCCTCAAACAGAACAGTATTCAAAATATCACCACAGCAAGTTCCAGCTTTGGACGATAGGGTATCCATTCAAAGGAGGCTAGAGGCCATGGCAAGAGGGAGCTACTATTGAGGAACAGTACTCCGTAAGGGGCCATGAAAACCGGGAAGTGAGAAGCACATAAACTCTTTTGGACCCCCTGGCCAATCGGATCATGCAGAAGGGGACAGTGAGTGCCTAGGGGCAGCACCAACAATAACAGAGGCAGGTCACAGAGTAAGTGAATTACTGTGCGAACTATGGCCAGCATGCAAGGGGAGAACTCATGGAGAATAGATGGGACAAAAACTTTGACCCTGACAAAATATTTTCACAGGGCATTCTTCTACGACCATTGGAGAATACACTCCAAGCCCCACTACAGCTCCCCAAAAATAGGACCTGGCTGCAGTGATAAATTAACCCTTAGAAAGAGGGCAAGAGAGGGTAGACATCCTCAGGTCCAAAACAGGGGTTGAAGCCATTATCGCTCAGTTGTGCTCCATCTCGGTGGACTCTCCCAGTAGTACAAACCATCTTAGACAGTGTCACCACACACCTGTGCAGGTAGCAACTACCAGAATCAATGGCATCCAACTACTAAAGAAAGTTCAGACAATTGCACAAGGACACACAGAAAACACAGAGGAAGGATTAATAGGAAACTGCTTAGATAGCTTGCACATCTATGTGCAAGATGGCTTCAGTAGAAACCCAGAGATATCATGGACAGAAGTACAACATCAAGATCAAATTCTGGGCAGTAAGATATGTGAGGCAGATAAGTCACACAGCAGCATGTATGACAACAATTTTGGAACATTTCATGATTTCCCAATGAGTCAAGGCAAGCTTCTGACAGCAATAAACTCCTCCCTTTTGGCATCGATAAATGCACTCACATGGCTATTCCATAAATTAGAGATCCAAATGGACACATTGCAAACAATAGTGCTCACCACAGCAAACATGGCAAGTAAATTAGATAACATCAACAGAAAGGTTGTGACTAATGAATGCCACTGCTCAGAAATAGTGGAGAAACTGCCAACTTTACCAGACGTACTAACAACAATGATCACAGAATTATAAAGCATCAAGCCAACAAGTACAGAAAACACTGGGGAAGGAAAAGACAGCTTGCCCGCCTCACCAGAAGACAACAGAATGAAACTGAAATTGTGAACCTTGCAAGGGCCAGGTAGAAAAGATCAAGGAAAAAGGGGTGAAACATCTCAGAATTTCAAAGATAATCATACAAGTTGAGGTGACACTGCTGAAAAGCAGATGGAGAAGACTTTTGGGGCTTAAATAAACATGTTTAGAGCAACATACATGATCTCAAGGGGCCAAAATGCATAGTTTTGACATTTTGTAAAAGCGAATGAAAATGGTTGAGTTGGTGAAAATAAGGCCTTTAACAATGTTTATACACTGCAGGAAGTGATTTAAACATCTTTTAGAGTCATTCAGAATTTATGCAAAAAAAACAGATTTTTTTTATGAAAAGGCCAGATCAAAATGCAAGGGCAACAAAATGTAAGCCATCACACTATTCAAAGAAGTCCCAGTATACTGTCACCAGATAAGTTGAAGGAAAAAAAATCAATATTCAGGGAGTCTGTCACTCTTCAAAGAAAGGCATAAAAGAGCTGGGGTCAGGCACAAGAAATCGCAAACACAGATCAAGGAAAATCCGTCAGCCATGGAAACAGGATTGTGCCACACAGGAAACTCAGCCTATCCAACAGATAAAAGTGGGGAAGAACACCTTCAGAGCAGAAAACGTCATTGAAAGTAATATTCTGGACTCAATATAGGTTAAAGGGTAAACAAGATATACTCAATACAGTGTACATTTTGAAACTATTACAACACATCCCCTCACTATCTGAAGGAACTAGGGGCCTTATTTATACTTTTTGGTGCAAAACTGCACTAAGGCAGTTTTGCCCCAAAAATCTTTGCACCGGCTTGCACCATTTTTAGCACCAGCTGGGCACCATATTTATGGAATGGTGTAAGCCGGTGTAAAGGGTAGACTAGCTTAAAAAAAAATGACGTTAGGCAGTTTTGAGTCAAAATAAATTATTCTGACCAGATTAGCATCATTTTTTGACGCTAAGGGGCATATTTATACTCTGTTTGCACTGAATTAGCGTCATTTTTTTTACTCTAGTTGAGTGCAAAACTAACTCCATATTTATACTTTGGTGCTAGACCCGTCTAGCACCAACTTTATGGAGTTTAAGTCATTTTTTGGAAGTGGAAACCTACCTTGCCTTAATGATCTCAAGGGGCCAAAATGCATAGTTTTGACATTTTGTAAAAGCGAATGAAAATGGTTGAGTTGGTGAAAATAAGGCCTTAAACAATGTTTATACACTGCAGGAAGTGATTTAAACATCTTTTGGAGTCATTCAGAATGTATGCAAAAAAAACAGATTTTTTTATGAAAAGGCCAGATCAAAATGCAAGGGCAACAAAATGTAAGCCATCACACTATTCAAAGAAGTCCCAGTATACTGTCACCAGATAAGTTGAAGGAAAAAAAATCAATTTTCAGGGAGTCTGTCACTCTTCAAAGAAAGGCATAAAAGAGCTGGGGTCAGGCACAAGAAATCGCAAACACAGATCAAGGAAAATCCGTCAGCCATGGAAACAGGATTGTGCCACACAGGAAACTCAGCCTATCCAACAGATAAAAGTGGGGAAGAACACCTTCAGAGCAGAAAACGTCATTGAAAGTAATATTCTGGACTCAATATAGGTTAAAGGGTAAACAAGATATACTCAATACAGTGTACATTTAGAAACTATTACAACACATCCCCTCACTATCTGAAGGAACCAGGGGCCTTATTTATACTTTTTGGTGCAAAACTGCACTAAGGCAGTTTTGCCCCAAAAATCTTTGCACCGGCTTGCACCATTTTTTAGCACCAGCTGGGCACCATATTTATGGAACGGTGCAAGCCGGAGTAAAGGGTAGACTAGCTTAAAAAAAAATGACGTTAGGCAGTTTTGAGTCAAAATAAATTATTCTGACTAGATTAGCATCATTTTTGGACGCTAAGGGGCATATTTATACTCTGTTTGCACTGAATTAGCGTGATTTTCAGTTCAGTGCAAAACTAACTCCATATTTATACTTTGTTGCTAGACCCGTCTAGCACCAAATTTATGGAGTTTAAGTCATTTTTTGGAAGTGGAAACCTACCTTGCCTTAATGAGAAGCAAGGTAGGCGTTCCCGTGCAAAAAAATGACTCTATGGCATTAACACCATATTTATACTCCCATGTAAAAATGGTGCAAGGGAGGGAGGAGGGGTCAAAAAATGGGGGAAAGCTTGCTTTGCCCCATTTTTTAAGACCTGGGTCAGGGCAGGTGTTAGGGGACCTGTGGCCCTATTTCCATGGTGGAACACCATGGAATAATCCCAGAGGTGCCCTCCCTAGGCCCTAGGGGCACCCCCACCCACACTAGAGGGACTGCGAGGATGGGGGACCCCATCCCAGGTAAGTACAGGTAAGTGCATTTTATTTTTGAAAGTGCCATAGGGGGCCCTGAAATGGGCCCCCATACATGGCACAGGGTGCAATGGCCATGCCCAGGGGACCCCTGTCCTCTGTGCTGGCCACTGGGGTGGTGGGCATGACTCCTGCCTTTTCTAAGGCAGGAGTCATGTGGCATGGTAGGTTTAGCACCATAAAATGACGCTAATCTGGTTAGAGTCATTTTTTTTTTACTCTAACCTGCCTAAAGCCATTTTTTGGTGCTAAACCCTCTCCTTCTATACTGACAGCTCCAGCAAACTAAAGTCATTTTTTAAACTCAAGCCTACCCTTTGCACCGGCTTGCACCATTCCATAAATATGGTGCCTGGCTGGTGCACAGAAATGGTGCAAGCCGGTGCTAAACTTTTTAGTGCAAAACTGAGTTAGTGCAGTTTTGCAGCAAAAAGTATAAATACGGGCCAATATTTTGTAAGTTTGCGCCACTTTTGCGTCATAAAATGTTTAAATCAGGGCCTTGGTGCTAGATGGGTCTAGCACCAAAGTATAAATATGGAGTTAGTTTTGCACCGAATTAGAGTTAAAAAAAATGACACTAATTCAGTGCAAACAGAGTATAAATATGCCGCAGAGTATAAATATGCCCCTAAATATGGCGTTAAGGCCATAGAGTCATTTTTTGCACGGGAACGCCTACCTTGCATCTCATTAAGGCAAAGTAGGTCTCCACTTTCAAAAAATGACTTTAACTCCATAAATTTGGTGCTAGAGGGGTCTAGCACCAAAGTATAAATATGGAGTTAGTTTTGCACCGAATTAGAGTAAAAAAAAATGACACTAATTTGGTGCAAACAGAGTATAAATATGCCCCCAGGTCTCTTCTTGATCCACTTTGAAATAAGTGGCATGAATAATTCCCAAGAATATGCAGTAACCACATTGATAACCACTGCCCTGTCCAAACGGGTCCTTTTAGAAAAGGAATGTTTAGCAGACTGGGGTATCTTGGTACAAGAACTAAAAGAAGAGAAGTGCCCACAAATACTGGCTCGGCAAATAGAATCAATCACCAACCCTCAGCAATGAAAGAGAGCCAAGAAAGGATTTGTTAAGGGGAATCCCTAGGGTACAAAGAAATCCCATCTTCAAAAATCTAAACAGAGAATACAGACCAAATAAGGGAGTAACAGGCAAAAGGATTTTTAGATCAGTGGAAAAGCATAATGTGCAACAGGAGAGCTATCCTCGCTCAAATGTCCTATTGCAGGGCATAAATACCAGCTATTCTGAGTGCAAAAGTGGCCTACTTGAGACCCCAGATCAATGAGACCATATTTGTACCACTCACCACTAAGACAAATATATACAACATCTCCAGAAGCACCAAAATAAAACTGATGTCATGGAATCTCACTGGCATTTCCAAAATATTAATCAGTGACACAATAACCACAAGACTGCAGGAGACAGGCATCCTTTAACTACACAAGACCTGGGCCATCACCCCTATACACCTGGAAGGCTTCACACGACTACAAAAATAAGCCAGGAAAACTCACCTCTTTGGAAGACCACTGGGAGACATTTAAATATATGCAAATCATTCAGCAGACCTTGTCATTACAGAGATAAAGGTGAGCACAGAAATGTTGCTGGTCGTCACAGTAGAAGACACTCAGTATAAACAAATCAAAGCAGCATTTCTACTAATTAATGTATATCTCAATGCCTACAGTCCTACAAAATGGGAAACTAACAGAATAGTGGTAGCTCACCTAGAAGAGATACTGTTGCTTATTTATCTATGGACACAATAATCCCAGGTGACTTCAACCTACATAATCTTGGGGCAGGTACCACAAATAAAGAGGGGAGCACCCCAGCAGAAAGGACATTTAACAGATGCCCCGAGAACATACTGAGACCATCAGCCACGCAGAAGGAATTTAGGAACATATGCTGGTGAGAAGGATAAGGTGAGACAACTGTAATGCAGCCATATTCTTGGCTTGGTTCAAGGATCAGGAAAGTGGTATGATCGGCACAAAGTTTGGGACATATTTAAGAAACGTAGTGCTGTACACAGTGCAGCGCCACTTTTCTTGCGCCCTTTAACGCCCTCCTACCACCATCATGTGTGCGCTGTATCTAAAATATGGTGTACCATGACACAGGAGAGAGGGCAATAGCATCTCTTTTTTATGCTATTGATGTACTCTGCAGGAGTAGTGCCAAAATATTGGCGCTACTCCTGCAGAGTACGTAGGGGCCCATTGTATTCAATGGCATGCCCCCTTTTAACGCCTGCTCTGAGCTGGCATTAAAAGTGCTGTAAAAAAATAATGCAAGGAAATCTGTTAGTTTTCCTCGTGCCATTTTCTTGCCCCCCTAATGGGAGAACGCCCCCTATGCATATATTATGCCTGGTGCAGGCATAATGTAGTGCAAAGAGTTACTACATGGTGCAATACATGTATTGCATCCAACTGTAAATTTGGCGTAGTGTTTTTGGCCTTCTAACACAACATTAGCATACAAAAATGACACTAATGTGGCATTAGAATGGTGCTAGGGGCTCTTAAATATGTCGCTTTGTATCCACAAATAACACTTCGGTTAAATGGATTATATACTTGAGATCTGTCCTGTGAGACAGCAGGTAGGAGTCAAAGAGTAAGTGACTCCCAAGGTTTAAACTGAAATACATCGAACATCTAAGAGAATGCATCTGAAAGCTAGAGCAGGTGAAACAAGAACATCAGAAGGCAGGAACAACTGACTCAGTCTTGGAGAAGGATAAAAGAGCTTAACCATAAACATAAAATTTGTATTAGGAAAATAAACAAAAGCACTACAAAGCAGAATGGATCAACATCCATGAACTGTCTAAAGGCAACAATTACCAGCAACTCTGGGAATTCATCTCTCACCTGGATAATGAAACATCTGACAAGCAAAACTCTGACCAGGGAAGCATTGTTAACCCATGTAGGAAACATTTATGTAGATAAACAGGGTGAGATTTTATCAAGAGGAAAGAATGGACAAGACATCAAAAGGAATATAAACAAATACATGATTACCGTGGACATAGGAAATAAAGCACAGGACAAGAAGTTAGTAATGAAAATCTTTTAAAAGAAAGAAAGGAAGGGGCACCTCGCCCCAACAGACTCCCAGATGGGATGTTCAGGGAGGATGTCAGGCATTATGGTTGACCATTTCATCTAAAAAACGAATGGCACCCAATATTGACTAAATATGGCCCTCATGGAAAGACTGTTTGGACTCTTTTGTGTTGAAGCCAACTCAGATATAAATCAGATCCAGACATTTCAGGATACAAACCAAAGACCAGCCTGCTCTTCTGTTAGATAAAGTGTAATAAGAAATACCTGTACACGGAGACTGAGCAACCTAAGTCCAGCTCGAACAGTCTAAAAGAGGAAGTAATACATGATCTTTTATACAATTAAACCGCCAGCACATAATACATTTCATTGGTTCTTGATACTGACAAATGATCACATTTGCAATAGAGCACACGTGATTTATCATTTATTCTTCATAACGCTCCATATAAAGGTTAAGATCATAGACAAGGAACTTGCACAATATGTCCTATGAATCTAATAGCGTGTGATACATCTATATTAAGAGGAATAGGAACAATAAGTGCATACGTTAGTGCTTTTGAAAGTGAGGATTGCTCAAGCTAGCATGCAGTGATGTCTCGTCATGGCTGTAAAGTTAGCAAGCCTTGCAGGATAATGCGTTCCAAGAGAGATAAACACATCTCAAAGGCCTAGCTAATCTAGCATTATGTGGTGTTCAACAGAAGCAGACCCAATGGTCATTGTGTATCACTGGGCCCACTAGGCCCAAGTTGGCACCAAGGAGAAATGTGATTCCACATTCCGCCCTCTGATAGTCAATGACAACCTAAGTATCATGATGGATGGGTGTCATTTCAACAGAGGTACCCTCCCTGGCATCATCCTCATACTATCCTTTGCAGGTATGTGTAGTATCCCTGTGACAGATATTCTTCATCAACAAAGTCAGGCAGGAAGGACAAACCCTTATCAGCACACACAATGTTATTAATGCCACTAATGCACCAATGCTTCTATCAGCCATGATCCCCAACCATGGAACCATGCGGCAATGTCACTCAGTATTCCCCCCACATCTGTCAAGACCGACACTTCCTTTGGTCCCTTTTCTATTTTCGCCGTTTCCCCTATTGCCTTCCTTACATTTCCACTGTTATCCGGTGTATATATGTAGCATTCTTGGTGGATCAAGTGACATACACCACAGTCCTTTGCCAAAATGATGTCCAACGCAGGTCTATTTTGTATCACAACAGCTCTTAGGTCTGTAAATTCCTCAGTGATATTCCCCAGGGCTGCTACTGTAGAACCTGCCAATCTTTCCACTAAGTCTGTGTATTTGATATTCCGAATGTATGATCCTGAATGTCGGTACCACTACACCTTCCACTGCTATTGCTCTATCTATCCAAGATGGTGCCCTTGTTCTGCGTGTTCCTCTGGGTGCTTCCTTTATCACCCTGGACAGATCTGTGACGTGTAACATGTGAGGTAATACAAACGCTAGATAGCAGGTGCCTTGCCACCGTGCTGGCAATCTGAAGTATGCAGATGTCCCACATACAAAGAATATTCCCCCTGGGGCTGAGATGACTATTGACAAACCTTTTTTCCCATCGCGTATTTGGTCCAGAGTGGATTATTTGGAGCAGACACTGACCCCCAGATCTATGCTGCTGTTGTCAGGGATATCTATGCTGGTGCATTTGTCTGATGTTAGAGCTGTGCATATTTGACTATATAATGTGTTTATAACTGGGATGCTGCCCTTCCTGTATCTAATGCACCATGGTGCTATCTTCATCTCATGTATTTGAAGGGATGGTATTTTCATTCCAGTGTAAGCCTCCCCAGGTGCATAGCTCTTGTCCCATTCTATGTTAAATGCGTCCAGGAGTTCCTTCTCTCCTTGTTTCGGTATTAATTTGTCACATACTCTACCACATTCCTTTTTCTCTTCTTCACTTTCTCTTTTCCCCCTTTTTCCTTCCTTCCCCTTTTTTTCCTTTTCTGACCTTACTCTGCACATTCACCTTTGTCTCTTTCTCCAATATATTCCTTACCATATTACATGAAATGTACTGGCTAAGGGGAATGTGTGTATAATTTGTCTTCCCCTGGGTAGTGGTGGGCACGCGGGTGCAAATATAGCAATCTCAAACATTTACCAGTTCCTGATACAATGTAACCATTTGTACAAATGCATTATCATGGTAAGTGTCCCCTCCTTTGTCCCATTTTGGTTGTTCCCTGTTCCCCACCCTTTCCACCAGGCTGGTGTTTGCTTTGTATTCTGTGTTCACAATCCCCTGTTCACCACCAATTTCATTCACATAGTGTTCTTGGTCTAGAAATGGTACTTGTATTTCTTTTTCATATAATATAAATACAATTGTCCCTATTATTGCTGGGATTGGGGCACATTTGACAGTCAGTACCACAGGCCAATTTCTTTCCCCTGTCCTTCTTCTAGGCATTATTCTTTTTCTAATATAACAAATGTCACAATGTTTGTTCTTGTATGTTGGTCCACTTATTTTTCTATACCCTCTTGGTACCTCGCAGAGTGGTGTCAGAGGTTACTAGCACTTGAAACCATTCTTGGTACTTCATGAATATATATAGTTAAGAGCCGCTTGCACTCTTTCTCCTCTGAGGTGTGCAGCACAAGCAGTCTATGAAGAAATCCTTGCAGGACCCGCTTGCACCTCCTGACTCCTGTAGGAGCACAGTACGAGCAGTCCTGTGAAGAGACACTGCAGGGATCGCTTGCTCCTCCTGACTCCTGTGAGGGGAGGGCAGCATGAGCAGTCCTGTCAGTGTTGTCTTGTGTCACTTGTTGAGCGAAGGTTGTACCCCTGAGGTGAGGGTGAAATCTTCATGGGCACCGCAGGTGGTTGTTGGATGTCCTCTGGTCCAGCGCCCTCTTGGTGTGTGAGCTGTGTATCTAGAATGTGAGACCCTCACACTTGACCACTGTGGCTGTTGTCAACAGGACTTGGTAGGGTCCCTTCCACCGTAGTTGAAGACAATGGCATCTAGTGTGGGCCTTGACCGACACCCAGTTGCCAGGCTGTAGTCCGTGCTCTGGTGATGTTCCTTCTTCGGGCAGGGCCTGCAGCACCTGACGGTGGAGATAACACAACGTCTCTGTTATTTTTCTGCAATATTGTAGCAAGTAGTGCCAATGGTAATGCATCAATCCAAGATAGTTCAGTTACTGCGCATATCTTTCCTATTTTGTTCTTTAGCACCCCATTTTTCCTTTCCACCGCTCCTGCTGCGGGTGGATGGTATGCACAATGCAACTTTTGTGTTATCCCTAACCCTTTGCAAAGCCCCTGAATAACCTGTGAAATGAATCCTGGTCTATTGTCTGAACTTAAGAGAATCAGCAACCCAAAACGCGGTATCAGCTCCTTTAAAAGGCATTTGGCCATTGTTTGTGCATCAAAATTCTTGGTGGGGTATGCCTCAGTCCATTTGCTGAACATGCAAACTATTACCAAAACATATCTTATTTTGTATACAGGGGTCATCTCAATAAAATCCATTTGAAGACTTTCAAAGAGTTCATGTGGTGGTGGCAAGTGTCCTGAAGCAGTTGGTGTACCCTTTCCTGTGTTGTATTGTGCACAAATGGTGCACCTTTTACATAAATGCTCCGCACATTGCCAAATTTTGGTATTAAACCAACACTGTGAAAACAGTCGTATCATTCCATCACTGCCCACGTGTGAGGGGACATTGAAAAGGCATGCCATAGAGAAAAGTAACGAGGATTGTAAACATATTTTACCGTTGGCTCCCACCCAGACACCCTTTACATTTTTCTGGCAACCGCCCCTTTCCCAGTCTGCTTGTTCCAATTCTTCAGCCTGCTGTTGAACACTTTTCGGATCAAAATATGTGCTTTCTTCCTTAGCTATTATGGTAGGTGTTACTTGGACCATATCATATTCACACCCACTTAGTGCTATTCTCCATGCTGATTGTCAACAAATGTGTTTCCCATGGAAATGTAATCTTTCACAGAGGTGTGAGCTGTACATTTCACAATTGCAATTTTCTTGGGCAAGAGTAGAGCTTGCAACAATCAATGAGGCATGTTGTATGTGTTGGCCTGCTGAGGTGAGGAACCCCCTCATTGCGCACAGCTGACCAAAATCATGTGTGACCCCAAACGCATATTGGCTGTCATTGTAAATATTCGTTGTTCTTCCTGCTGCCAGTTTGCATGCTCTGATAAGTGCTATCAATTCTGCAGCCTGGGCACTTTTAATTGTTGGTAGCCTTCCTCCTTCTAGTAACCTCTTGGCTGTTCCCACAGCATAGGCGGCTTGTAGCGTCCCTGTGTGGTCCCTAATGCATGACCCATCAACAAACAAATCCCCTTTCGGCCTCTGGGAGCGGGGTGTCTCTGAGGTCTGGCCTCACTTTGGTGTGTTTGTTGACTGCCATAATACAATCATGGAAGGAATTGTCTATGGAGGGCTCATCGTAATCCTGTTCCGTAGGCAACAGGCAGGAGGGATTCAATGTGGTGCATCGCTTAATCTTTATGTGCGGTGCCAGCAGTGTCAGTTCATATCGTGAGAGGCAAGCGTTTGTCAAGTGTTGAGTCTTGGTTGTTGTTAGCAATGTGTCACCTGCATGTGGGACATATGACACTACGGACCAGAACAATGTTCTCCGATTGTTTTACTAAGGCGGCTGCTGCTACCACCCTCAGACATGGGGGAAGACCTTCTGTTACTGGGTCTAAGGTGGCTGAATAGTAAGCCACTGTGTGGTAAAAGGTGTTGTGTTTTTGTGCCAGAACCCCTAAGTGGCAGCCTCCTTTTTCATGGCAGAATAAGTGAAAGTCCTTGGTGTAATCTGGGAGGCCTAACGCTGGTACCACGCACAACTCCCTTTTCAGTTTCTGGAAAGCCTCTTCACTATTTTCGGGCCATGGTACTTTGTCTGGCACATACTTGTGTGTTAAGTTAAAAAGTGGTTGTGCAATCAGGGAGAAATTCGGTATCCAGTGTCTACAATAACCTGCCACCCCAAGAAAAGCCCTCACCTCCTTTTGTGTTTTTAGTCTTGGGCGCTGAGTTATTGTTACTATCCTACCCGGCAGCAATTGCCTGGATCCTGGGGTCAGCTCGTGTCCCAGGTATCTAACTGTAGATTGACAAAACTGCAACTTATTTGGGGAGACCTTATGTCCTTTTCTCGCCGAGCGACATAGTAGGGCCACTGTGTCCTGGACACACGTTTCCCGTGATGGTGAGGCTAACAACAAAACATCAATATCTTGTACCAGGGTTGACTCCCCTTGGCAGGTGTAACAATGCCAGATTTGTTTTAAGGGCGTCCGAGAATACTGAGGGGCTGTCCCGGTACCCTTGAGGAAGTCTTGTAAATGTGAGACATTTCAATTTGAATGTAAATGAGAATAACCCCTGAGATTCCCTATGAAGGGGCACTGAGAAAAAAGTATTACTGATATCCAGGATGGTGAAGTGAGTGGCGGTACTGGGAATGTTAGATAGAATGGTGGCTGGGTTGGGAACTACAGGGAATGATGGTATAGCTGCTTTATTAAGCTCCCTAAGATCCTGAGTAAATCTGAACACCAAGACCCCATTTGGCCCCTTTGTTACCTTTTTCACAGGGAGAATAGGAGTATTGCAAGGACTGTTTTGTATCTCCCTCAGTATTCCTTTCTTCAGCAGGTCTTCTATTACTGGGGCTATATCATTCTCCCCTTCTTTCACTATTTTGTATTGTGGCACCTGCTGTAGTTGGGCTCCAGGGTGCAACGTCACTCGCACTGGGGGGTAATCTTATATTTTCCCCATCATCATTGGGACCTTTTACCCAAACTTTATTGGGAACTGAGTCTTGTAATTTCTGTGGGAGACCTTGCTCTTGTGTCTTTCCTTCTGGATCACATCTCATGAAAGCCTGTAGTGTTATACCATTCTCCTTGCTCTCCAAGAATATCCCCTTGGGTGAGCAACTGATGGTACATTGTAATTTGCATAGGAGGTCCCTACCTAGAAAATTGACTGGGCAGTGTCTACCAAAGAGAAATTGGTGGTGTACAGTGATAGGGCCTACCTTGAATTTCACTGGTTGTGTGAGATATTCATTCATAGTTTGGCCAGTCAACCCTACAGCTGTTATCTGTGTTCCTGATAATGGTGCGTTCGGTACATCAGATGCTTTCAGCATTGATCTTGTAGCTCCTGTGTCAACTAGGAATGGCACTGTTTTGCTTAATACTGTCCTATCCACATATGGGCCTTCTTGGTCAACTGATAGTACTGGGCCTGTGAAGTGCATCTCAGGGGGAGGCAGATATGGGAACCCATGCCCCCACGGGGATGCCTGTGGTATATCTTGATATGTACCCCATCCCGCACAAGCCGGGTCATTGGTAGGGGCATCATATGTGTTATTGGTGTAAGGCGGAGGTGGTTGTTGTGTCCCTTGTTGTTGTCCCTGTTGACCCCTACCCCTACCCCTATATCCTCTGGCTAAGAGGGGACAATCTGCTTTCCAGTGTCCTTGTTGGTTACAGTGGAAACAGGTGAAACCTGGCGGGACCATAGGGGATGCTCGTTCACCTTGTCCCCTACTCCTGCCCCTTCCTCTCTCCCTGCCCTGGTTATAGCTTTAGAACCGTTCCTGAGCCACCATTAACTTAACCTTATCCTTTTTAAACTTAACCTCACCTGCCTTTTGTATGTTTGTTTGATAGTCCCCGCAGTACCTTGCCGGTGCTAACACTTTGTCACTGGGTTCCTGTTGCCAGCATACAAAGGACGTCTGTAAATGAGTTTGGATGGGTTGCTGTAGTCCATACACAAAATTGGTCACAAAAGCTGGCATTGCATCCCCCAATAGGTTCTTCATTTCACTACTCTGCTGTTGTACCTGGAGGAGGAGGTCATAATAACTAGTGACACTCTCATTTTTCTCCTGTTTTGTGTGTATTATTTTCGAACAATCTACCTTGTCGTCTGGTACCTTATCTCGTTTATACTTGATCATCTTTTCTCTTGCTGTCTCTCCCTAGCCTCCTGGTGCTCCTCCTTTCCTCCTTTCCCCCTTTCTGGTTCCTCTGTTGGCCAACCTGCCACCTTCTTGCAATCATCCCATAAGTCTATTGGTATTATTATACTAAATAACATGTTCAAATCCTTCCAAAGCAGCCCTTCCATGGCTACTATCCTATTCGTTTCTGTGTACCACTTGTGTGGTTCATCTTATAATTTAGGGAAGTCTTTGGTAAAGGAAAACATATCAGTCCTATTCCAGGGTACGCATACAGATGTCAGTGTATGGCCTTCTTCTCCTATAGAGGGCAATGGTACTTCCCTCAGGGGTAGTATTTGTACAGGTTCTAAATCTGTTTCTTTTTCTAAGTCTAGCAACTCTTTCCATCTTTGTAGTCTCAGTATTGCGTACTCCAACTTTTTAGACAATTTATAGTCATCCCACGCTTGCAGTTCTGCATCCGTAAAACTCAATTGGGATGTATCCCAACTGTAATCTGGTGGCAGGGGACCCATGCTGTTGGTGTGGTGTGCATATCTTTTGTGTACCTCTGGGGCTAGGGCCATCAGCTCAGCACGTGCTCTGGTCAGTATTTCCTCACTGTCTGCCCTGGTTTTATCCTTTTCTACGTCTGAAATATTTTTCCTTTTATCAATGAGATCTGCTAGGATAGCACGACACTGTTTGATCTCAGGAACTTCTTTTTCTGTGTGCCTGGGGAATTGGATGGAGTATTGTACAGTGTATTGTCCTTAGACTGTGCACCTGGGAGGCAGCCCCCTCTATGTCCTAACTGAGCTGTTTATAAAAACATTGTCAGGATATCAATGTTGTGTTGTGGGTGGTGTGTAAAGACGCATATTTCACATGTGACTTTGTGCAACTCCTGTATCCCTTGACTACCGTCTCAGGATGAATCTTCAAACTTCTGCCTCCAATGTGTTTTGAGCAAGGATGGCCCTTTGCCTTTCTTTGCCGCTTGCGTGAGTAATCCTTCACTATCCGTGCTCATTTTCGGAGCAATGTGGGCTACTTCCTCTTTTATCTCTTGCAGCACTTGATAGTCTGTCACCGCTTCAAGGTCTATTTTACCAAACCCTGTGCCAGCCCACGGGCTGCAGCCTTCTGAACCGAGGATAGCTCAGGAGGTCGTGTCCCTGTCAATGAGTGCATACTTTGTACTGTTCCCTCCAATCCCACTTTGTTATTTGCATACCCAACCCTTCCCATCAGTATGTCCTCCAGAAGTGGATCCTCTGTCTCTTCCTCTTTCATGCCCTGTAAACTGTGTTCCTTGTGTTCCTGTGATGGTGCACTTACCACAGGAAGACATGGGAGTGTTCCTACCGCTTCAAGCGTTTTAGCTCTTCACTCCACCCTTCTGTCATTCCGCTTTCTCTGCAAATAAAATCCATCTTTGGACACCACCAATTCTTTATGAACTTAGGTGGTCATTCCAACCCTGGCGGTCCATGACCAATGCTCCAATGGGCATTCCGACCGGGGCAGTAAAGCCGCGGTCGGACCGGCAGCACTGGCGGGCTCCCGCCAGTGTACCGCCGCCCATTGGAATCCTCCAAGGCGGCGCAGCTAGCTGCGCCGCCGAGGGGATTCCGACCCCCCCTACCGCCATCCAGTTCCGGGCGGTCCGCCCGCCGGGAACCGGATGGCAGTAGGGGGGGTCGGGGGGCCCCTGGGGGCCCCTGCAGTGCCCATGACACTGGCATGGGCACTGCAGGGGCTCCCGTAAGAGGGCCCCTAAATGTATTTCACTGTCTGCTGCGCAGACAGTGAAATACGCGACGGGTGCAACTGCACCCGTCGCACAGCTTCCACTCCGCCGGCTCGATTCCGAGCCGGCTTCATCGTGGAAGCCTCTTTCCCGCTGGGCTGGCGGGCGGCCTGAAGGCGGCCGCCCGCCAGCCCAGCGGGAATGTCAGAATTACCGCCGCGGTCTTTCGACCGCGGAACGGTAACCTGACGGCGGGACTTTGGCGGGCGGCCTCCGCCGCCCGCCAAGGTCAGAATGAGGGCCTTAGTCTTTCACATAATTCATTACTCTGAGTTCTCTTACATTTAACTCCCACGCGTAGAAGGCGTCCCATTCCAAATTTCTAATCTTGCGCCCTTTTAAAATCAACAGCTGCCTCAAGTATGACAACTTATTCAGGTCATATGTGCCATTTTTAGGAAACTGTAAGTCTGGTCTCTTGGCGGTCAGTCTGTGCTATTTGTCAAGGAACATTAATGTGTGAAGGCGCTGTTTAACAGCTACTTGATATGCAGGTGATTCCCTTGGGGGTGTTGATTGGTGTGCATTCAGGTGGTCCTTACTAAGGGGGTTCCCCATGGCCAAATCAGCCCTGTCCCTTACAAGGCAACACAGACAATTCGGTCACACTAGGAAACACAAGGGTGTTGGCAGGCTATACCGCTCATACCCAAAGACAAATAGGGAACAACAATGGGTGCCCACACGCACTCAGATCACCACTGTCAACCGCGTTTGTTATTAGTGAAGCAGGTAGATTGTCCTCAATCATATACAATCCGTCTTGTTCACCATAAGCATGCACAAGCTGAAAAAAGATAGTGCCAAAGGTGCAGAGTGACGGTGTCCAGCGGCGTCCTTTTGGCTAGTAGAATGTGACAGAAAAGTCAGGAGAGAAAGGTAAGAATCACCCACCCTTGCTATTCTGCCCAAAGGCAGGTGGCGGCTGTATGAGATTAGAACTCGTACCGTGTCCACGGCGGGTAACACACAGGTGAGGCAGAGGCGGTGAACAGCGCACGCAAACACACATAGGACAACATAAAACAAAACAGGTACTTGCCCTGAGAGATGGCAGTGCCTCCGGACCCTGGTGCTGGTGCGTGTGAACTGCTGAATATGATGTGCATGAGGTCCCTAAGGCAATTGTGGTCACTAGTCACTGTAGTGAGATTGTCACGTACTCCCTCCGGGTCCTGGTATAGTAGCAGCTTACTTGTCAGTTTATACACATGTCAATACACCCTATTTTGTATTTTATGTCAGTCAAGTCAACCAGGAACCTACCCACCTATCTCGTTATATCAGTGCATTCATCCTTCGTGAGTTAATAAAATATATGCAATCCTCAGTTCAAACAACACTCTCCTGCACACATCATTCACAACCAGCACACAACGTCCTGTCTCAGGTGATATGCAGAGAAACAATAACCCTATACAGAGCACACATCAAACATAGAGTCTCAATGTAACAAGGAACAGAGATACATGGAAGAGCCTGGCACCACATGCCACTCCGCTAGAGTGGAGAACTACCACTCAACAACACCCGAGCACCACCTGCCCATAAAACTGGGGCGGACAACTACCACCCCCTCTGGCCAGAGTATTCCTCCCCAGCCCCACCGGCTTGAGATGCCACCATGTTGCACACCAACCCTTTCCCGTTGGAAGCAGTGGCTACACAGCGCCTCCTGCTGCGTACAGAGACAACTCCACCAGTTGTCATCTAACACACGTAATCGCATAAGGTAAACTAAACCTCAGCAGATATTTATAGCAAAATACTGAAACATGAAAAATGTATGCACTTAGAACAAAAGGGGGAAGGAAGTGGTACAGAAATGATAGTATCAACCTAGAAGAGTTACTGTTGCTTATTTATCTATAGACACAGTAATCCCAGGTAACTTCAACCTACATAATCTCGGGCAGGTACCACAAATAAAGAGGGGAGCACCCCAGCAGAAAGGACATTTAACAGATGCCCCGAGAACATACTGAGACCATCAGCCATGCAAAAGGAATTTAGGAACATATGCTGGCGAAAAGGATAAGGTGAGACAACTGTAATGCAGCCATATTCTTGGCTTGGTTCAAGGATCAGGAAAGTGGTATGACCGGCACGAAGTTTGGGACATATTTAAGAAAAGTAGTGCTGCACACAGTGCAGCGCCACTTTTCTTGCACCCATTATTGCCCCCCTACCACCACCATGTTTGCGCTGTATTTAAAATATGGTACACCATGACACAGGAGAGAGGGCAATAGCATAATTTTTTTATGCTATTGATGTACGCTGCAGGAGTAGCGCCAAAATATTGGCGCTACTCCTGCAGAGTACATAGGTGCCCATTGTATTCAATGGCATGCACCCTTTTAACGTCTGTTCTGAGCTGGCATTAAAAGTGCTGTAAGAAATGATGCAAGGAAATCTGTTAGTTTTCCCTGCGCCATTTTTTTGCCCCCCTAATGGGAGAACGCCCCCTATGCATAAATTATGCCTGGCGCAGGCATAATGTAGTGCAAAGAGTTACTACATGGTGCAATGCATGCATTCCACCCCACTGTACATTTGGCGTGGTGTTTTTGACCTTCTAACACCACATTAGCATAAAAAATTTGGCTAATGTGGCATTAGAATGGCGCAAGGGGCTCTTAAATATGTCCCTTTGTATCCACAAACAACACTTGGGTTAAATGGATTATATACTTGAGATCTGTCCTGGGAGACAGCAGGAGGGAGTCAAAGAGCAAGTGACTCCCAAGGTTTAAACTGAAATACATCGAACATCTAAGAGAATGCACCTGAAAGCTAGAGCAGGTGAAACAAGAACATCAGAAGGCAGGAACAACTGACTCAGTCTGGGAGAAGGATACAAGAGCTTAACCATAAACATAACATTTGTATCAGGAAAATAAAGAAAAGCACTACAAAGCAGAATGGATCAAAATCCATGAACTGTCTAAAGGCAATAATTACCAGCAACTCTGGGAATACATCTCTCACCTGGATAATGAAACATCTGACAAGCATAACTCAGTGAACAGGGAAGCATTGTAAACCCATGTAGGAAACATGTATGTAGATAAACAGGGTGACATTTTATCAAGAGGAAAGAATGGACAAGACATCAAAAGGAATATAAACAAATACATGATTACCGTGGACATAGGAAACAAAGCACAGGACAAGAAGTCAGTAATGAAAATCATTAAAAAGAAAGAAAAGAAGGGGCACCTCGTCCCAACAGACTCCCAGGTGGGATGTTTAGGGAGGATGCCAGGCATCATGGTTGAACATTCCATCTAAAAAACTAATGGCACCCAAGATTGACTAAATATGGCCCTCATGGAAAGACTGTTTGGACTCTGTTGTGTTGAAGCCAACTCAGATATCAATCAGATCCAGACAATTCAGGATACAAACCAAAGACCAGCCCACTCTTCTGTTAGCTAAAGTTTAATAAGAAATACCTGTACACGGCGACTGAACAGCCTAAGTCCAGCTTGAACAGTCTAAAAGAGGAAGTAATACATGATCTTTTATACAATTAAAACGCAAGCACATTAATACATTTCATTGCTTCTCAATACTGACACATGATCAAATTTGCAATAGAGCACACGTGATTTATTATTTACTCTTCATAACGCTCCATATAAGGGTTAAGATCATAGACAAGGAACTTGCACAATATGTCCTATGAATCTAATAGCGCGTGATACATCTATATTAGGAGGAATAGGAACAATAAATGCATATGTTAGTACTTTTTAAAGTGAGGATTGCTCAAGCTAGCATGCAGTGATGTATCGTGATGGCTGTAAAGTTAGCAAGCCTTGCAGTATAATGCGTTCCAGGAGAGATAAACACATCTCAAAGCCCTAGCTAATCTAGCATTATACGATGTTCAACAGAAGCAGGCCTAATTGTCATTGTGTATCACAGGGCCCACTAGGCCCAAGTTGGCACCAAGGAGAAATGTGATTCCACATTGACTCTTGAGAGTTGTTTTGGCAAAAAATCCTTATGGTTGAACTTGTCCATTTTTTGTTTCCTGATTCAGTGCACCTGCCAAATCAGTTTGACTACACTCGGATGACTTATGAAGACATAAACGATCAAAACAATCAAACCGGCAAATAAACGATCAAAACAATCAAACCGGCACTGTTGGAAAATGGGTTATTGGTAAGGGCAGGGTAGTACCTACACTTAACAATAGGCCACTAACCTCCACTTAGGTCCAGTTAAGTCTCCATAAATTAAACCTAGTAAAACCCCTACTACCTTTCGATTGTTTGTTTTTGGTCACTTTCTGACCACATGCGGTGGGCTGCACTCCGTCCATTCGGACATTAAGCTACCCGTTCTCATTTGGACTATCGGTTCTTGGTCTATCACTTCAAGATACAAAGGCATGGCTTCCTTCGACGACAATCGAGATCTCTTAGCTGCGGAACTCTTTTCCAAAAAACCTTATGCTGCACACACAAATAATTCCACACCACCTAGGGAAGGGTTAAGGCAGAAATTTATCAAATTGGAAAGACTAAGGAAACAAGAACTTGCACGCTGGTGGGACATCACCACTCTCAAACGGTATTTAGAACTGAAACAAATTCCCTGGGGACTACGGGTTATAATATTTCCTTCATTCGAGGATCTTGACCCCGATTTACTTGGTGAATGGGAACAGCTTATTTCTTCCACCTCCTTTAGTATGATTAACATACTGATTAAACATGCAGATAGGAAACGTAGCAAATTGCTTCTTGAAATTGCCTCACTAGAGGAGGAGATTAAGAATCTCAACCTAACTGAGGCAACTGACAAAAACTATGCCATCATGAAAGAAATTCTAAATGGCTATCAGCTCTATGTAAAAGACAAAAAGATGAGAATACTCACTAGGGATGAGAATGACTACAGCAAAGGGAGAATTTATACTTTTGCACGCAAATTTGATCAGGTCAATAGGGACACGCACAACACACAGACTAATATTGCAACCCCAACCGGGTCAGCTTCAGGCAGCCTGTCCGACATATCTAACTTGTCTAGTGACTGTGCGGACGCACCGACATCTAGGCCCCTTGATAATGCAACCCTCTCTAATGCCATTCACCACTCGAGTTCTTTTTTAGAGGAGCTTGGTCGCTACAGAATGGGGGTCCGCCAGAATTTCAACAGAGCAGGCTCAAACCCAAACCCACCCGTCGGGGGGGGAAGAAACATAACAAGGGAGGGCGTGGTAACTCGCTCCACCACGAGAACTCAAAAAACTTGATGGGTACCCATAACCAAGACTCACTCACTGTATCAGAGGACTCTGTACAGGTCATGAACCTTTCTAATGTTGACTTGTCCATCCATGAAATAAACATCTTGAAAAGAGGCTTGGGTTTCTGTCCTACTTCCACACCGAATTACACCAACCTACATGTTGATCTCTTCAAATTTGTATGCAATCTGAAGCTCAAAACGTTTTTTCACAACAAACCCCAGTCAAACAGTGGCATCCGCATTACCGTACGGGCATGTAACCAATCCATCAGGGACCTGCAGGACATCCACACGATCCTGTCACTTGATAACACCTCTACATCACCCCCCAGTTTGGACACGTTACGGGTCCAGTTAGATATTCCATCCAACTTAGACCTTAATAGTGGACTCAGACCCAAATCCACGTTTGTTCCTTTATTACCTCCCGACAACTACATAGACGCGTTTCACAAAGCAGTAAGTACTGAACTTTTCCACCTTGAGGATAAATCCAATACCTACGTACGCAGACGGAATAGCAATCTTAACCACAACAAGTTTCTAGCCCTACAGAGACTCTCTAAACAGACTGATCTAGTGATTAAGGAGGCTGACAAAGGGGGCAACGTTGTGGTCATGAATAGGTCTGACTATCTGAGAGAAATCGACAGACAATTGGCTGACACACTAGCTTATACTCCGGTTCAATTGAACCCTCTCTGTGCCGTTTCAACTCTCATTACAGACAAACTGACACATTGGAAGAATCTCTGTTTACTCTCTGACCTTGAATATAGATACCTGCTTGTCTCGGCACCCCGGGCACCGTGTATATACATTCTACCTAAGGTACACAAAACGAGTAGCTTTCCACCGGGTAGACCCATAATCTCGGGCATCGGCTCACCAATGGAACCCATCTCGGAATACATAGATTCCTTTCTCCAGCCCATGGTACGCAACCTTCCCTCCTACATCCAAGACACCAGGGACTTACTTTGTCAACTTGAAGATGTTGAATGGACGGATGATTGTTGGTTTGTCAGCCTCGATGTCAGTTCACTTTACACGTCTATTCCCCTTGAAATAGGCCTTAGGATGCTATCAGATACTCTCAGCGGGCGTGATGCCACACTATGGGGGTTATTCTAACTTTGGTGGAGTGTTAATCCGTCCCAAAAGTGACGGTAAAGTGACGGATATACCACCAGCCCTATTTCCAGTTCCATAGGATATAATGGACTCGTAATACGGCTGGTGGTAAATCCGTCACTTTTCCGTCACTTTTGGGACGGATTAACACCTCCTCCAAAGTTAGAATAACCCCCTATATGAGCACACACTCATGCTCCTCGACCTCACACGCTTAGTACTGGAGAACAATTTCTTCATACATAATGGGAACTGGTACCGACAATGCCAGGGGGTTGCCATGGGTGCTAAATTTTCACCCTCTTATGCTTATCTATACATGGGCCAATTCGAGAAAGTACATCTTTGGTCTAAGTGTCCGACACACATTACTCAACATGTTTTGTACTGGGGGCGATACATCGATGACATTCTGGTGATCTGGACAGGTAGCATGTCCGACCTCAATGCACTCATATGCCACCTTAACAACAATGATTTTAACCTTACATTCACACATAAGGTTGACTGTGCCCAGATTTAATTCCTTGATCTTCTTCTATACATCACCGACAATAAAATAACATCCAGACTGTACAGAAAACCGACAGCCTGTAACTCCATTTTACACGCACAGAGTGCACATCCTTTCACACAAATCAGAGCAATACCCTACGGGGAAATGGTTAGGGTTCGGCGTAACTGTACCAACACCGACGTTTTCAACCAGGAACTCATTAACCTAAAACAACGCTTCCGGGCACGAGGTTACACGAATGAACTCATTACGACAGCCAGTAATCGCATCTCCTCCAGGGACCAGCACTCTCTACTCATCAGACGGACCAGAAAGTCTCCTAAAACTGTTAGACTCATGTCTTAAGGACTACATCAACAGCTCTCCCACAATGACACACAGCAGAGGACGTACACTTAGAAACATACTGTGTCCTAGTTTCCTCGCCCCCAACACACAAACGCTCCCCCCTACCTGGATTCCAGACAAACCTAAGGGTTTCTACAAATGTGGGTGCTGCATATCGTGCCCTCTGGCTCTTAATAAGATCACATCCTTTTCCTACAACACTAAGACCACATATCACATCAATGACTTCATCAACTGCAATACGAGATTCACAGTATACTGTGTTATCTGTGTATGTGGTCGCATATACGTAGGCAGCACAATACGCCCACTCAAGGAACGGATTCAGGAGCATGTGAGAGCTATTAGAAACTCCAACACCACCTACCCACTGGCTGTACACTTCAATACTCTACACGATGAGAGGGATCTCACCAAGGTCAGGTTTCATGGAGTGGCTCATGTGGCAAATTCACCCAGAGGTGGTGACAGAACCAAGGATCTACGAAAATGCGAGGCAAAATGGATTTTAAAACTTCGTGCAGTGGAACATGGACTCAACACTGATCGCGAATTACATTTTTTCCTGTCTTTATATGTGTGTAGGCCGGGGGGCTCCCGGGCAGTTACAACCTCACCATACTACACCACACTAATGTATGCTTGTATTTATTTCTGCAAATGTATTTAATGATCAAATATGCATTAAGATTTACCTGCCACAACAGGGCACATTACGTTTGTTGTAGAATGATATTTATATCTCCCGTGAATGTGGTCAGGGGCCCTCTCTGACCTCTGTAATACTTACCTTGCTTTCTCATTACACCTTGTTTTGGCAACCTCATATATGTATATTTAACCAGTATGTTTCCAGTACCATCCTAACACTTATTTGCATTGTGTTGTGCCACCATACACCTTTCAGGTTGACTATGCTAACCTTAGTCTGTACTTATTTACATTTCTTGGTCTATTACCTGCCGCAACTACTTATGGCACTAGCGTGTCCACAACTATAAGTTTCTTTTCTTCCTTCTTTTCTGACCACAAATTGCAATTTTTCTGTCTTAAAATGTGATAAGGCTGGGGGACTCCCGGGCAGTTACGATTTCACCACACCATACCATACGAATGTATGTCTGTATTTGTTTCTGTAAACCTACTTATGTTGAACTATGCATCAAAATTTACTCGCCATAACTAGGCACGTTTCATCTGTATATTGGCATTCATATTTCCCTTGATTTTGGCTATACAAGGGAAGCACTTGAGCTCCAGAATACTCACCTTGGCGTTTGTATATACCTTGTATTTTGTACAACCTTATGCATGCATATTCAACCACTATTTTAAATTCTGTGCCGTCCAATATTCTTCTACATTACATTCTGCCATGAAACACTATTGAGATTGACCATATCATTGTTAGTCTGTACTTATCTAAATTGCCTGCTTGATTACCTGCCTCTCTTACTTATGGCATCAGCATGTCCACGATAAAAAAAAAAATCTTTCCTTCCTTTCTTTCTCTAATACGAGTTCTTTTGATCACTCTCTAACCACTTTACTTTCCTACGCACCGTCATTTACCATCCTTCGGATGTGATTCTAGCCATCTCAAGATGGCCGCCACCTTTCTACCTTCATACTCACTTCCCTTTCGGTCTGCTCAGCTAGTCCTTCTACCCTGTTATTGCTTAATTTACTTATTTAACTGCGCGAGCGCGGAGCATCGGATACACCGAGACGTGCTCCTTCGGCCCACTACGATCGACTTGCAACTCCTACAGGTAGGCTCTACCCCTAGCCACGCGGCTTTCATGTAGTGACTCTACCTACTTCTTTGGTATCGTTACGCTGCACCATGCGCCTCTCCTCCCCATATTTGCCGCCTCGACTCCTCCGTATACACCTATTCCCCCGTTTGCCTCCCGTACGTCCGCGTCTACTCAATCCTCATTCCCATTATCCTTTACACACCTGTTTCTCATGTCACGCTAAAGGGTCTGTTTATTCCTCGCTTTGCACAGGAATACTATCATACCCCTTAACTGTCTAAGCATATACTATCAATTCTTTGGCCGTTCACAGTCTCTTGACTGTGTGTCTTCCGGCATACTAATGCCCCGTTTGAGACTCTCTCTCATCATCATTTCCACTGAACCTGACATGCTTATTTACGAGCGAACTGTGCTCTCTAAACACCTCACTCATGAGTGTGTCTAAACTCTAACACCAACTTACTTGTTGAATTGCTTCACTTAAATGGCGCATAAATTACTTTTGACACCTACTGACTCGTTTAATTGCTTGTTTAATACGGCGCAGAACTTATTACCAGCATTTCCTGCCTTCTCTCTCCCAGCTGCCCTTAGATTTACTTAATTGACACAGTCAGCTACTACATTTGTTTTTTCTCCTCATGTGTACCTTGTTACTTACACAGGACCCGTATCGAGGCTTATCAAGGCCTATCTGGCTTACCTACTTTTACTGGACCAGCTTCTACCTACTGCCAGTCAATCATACTTTCATTTCTAGCGTACTGTATCATCAACTCTACCCATTACTTATCTTCCTGGCCATTTGGCCCAGGTATGACCCTTACTTCCCTACCTATTTCTTTGACTCACCTACCTCCCTTCTTTCCGAATACCTCACGGTTTCGCCTTCACTTGGGAATCACTTCTCTTAGGATTATTACTTCTAGCTTATCATCACAATCTAGCACAAGGTTTCGACTAAGGAACTGCTCCTTTCCTTTTTACCTGTCTTCTCTTCCTAACTTTCTCTTCCTTTGCACATCAGACTTCACAATCTTCACCACAATTTGCCATGCCTATTCAACTATACTGCATGGACATGGATGTGTGTACACATTCACTTGGGTTAAGTGTAACACGGGCACCTGTCCCTCGTGAGCATAGACGAAGCATACTTACCCTTGATCACTCCCACACAACTTGTACATCGTTTACTGTTTTACAGCCTTGATAAAGTCACTTGTGTGACGAAACACGTGTTGGCTGTTCTTGGGAGACTGCGCATTTCTGTGGCGAATTGGGCCTACTAATAAAGACATGTACATCACCAACTGAGGACTCTTCAGATTTGTTACCCACATCCTGAACCTGCGTACCAGAGACACTTGTCTTTAATTTGAGCTGTAATTGCACCATCCTGTGTGCCGTGGTCATTCTGTTATAAATTAAACCTAGCTCAACCATTGGTAGCTTGGCAACGAGCGACAAGGCTTAACTTAGGAGACAAAGCATAAAGTATTCAAATATCACAAAACAGTAATTAAATAAAACACAGGAAACAGTTTAAAAATCCAAAATCAATTTATAAAAATAGATTATATTTTTATCTTTAAAATGACACCAAAACGAATAAAATCAGATAAAGGGGAACCGGAGATATGATTTTTTAAAAGAATTAATGCTTTCTAGCGCATAGAAGCAACTAGAGCTCAAAGGGTTTAAAAAGGTCACACTGGAAAGGAACAAAGTCCAGAGTTCAGGCCACCCATGAGGTAACACTGTCTCACTTATTTTCAGAAGTGTTTGATTCAGGAAAGTGGTCCACAGCACCAGCCAAGGGTTCTGAGGCTCTGGGGTGCCTCTTGGGGTCTGGGACTACAACTCCCACAATGCACCTCTTCAACTTATAGAGTTGCTCCAAACTTCTGGATTTTCTTCCAGAGTTCCTTTTTGTGTCCTTGAAGTGTCCACAACTTAATCCAAGGTTCCAGAAGCTCTGAGTTACTCCTTGGGAGTTGGGACTACAATTCCCAGAATGCACCTGGTCAGAATCCTCAAATGGCCACTGGACGCTGGTCAGCTGGGCTCTGCTTGCAGGACTTGATGCAGGGGACACTGGGCAGCTCCTTTGTACCTGTAGCAAACAGGGAGCCCCTTCTTGAAGCAGTAGAAGACAGGTAAAGTCCTTTTAGTGGTGAAGCCCAAGTGTGCAGCTGGTGCAGTCCTCCAGAGTGCAGTGTGCAGGTGCAGGTCAGGGTACCAGTACGGCAGTCCTTCTTCTCCTGTCGTTCTTCCTTGTTGGAATCTGATGGGGATCTGGTAGGGAACTGAGGTGTGGGTGTAGGTCTGCCAGTTTTATCCTTGCTTCTGGGTGAAAAACACGGGGGTCCTGGTTCTCCAATCAGGTGCAGGGTCCTTCCCCCTGTGATGACCACTTCCTGTGGCAAAAATCAATCCCCGGGAGCAACATTCCTCAAAATTCCATTATATTAAATCCAACAAGTGGAAGTTGTGGGATTTATTATAACAATTAATTTGATACCAAACTTCTGGTATCTGTTACTTGAGGTGACTTTAAACATTTAAATAAAGTCTCCCCATTCTAGCCTATGGAGGCCATTCACTACAATGAGGGAAAAACGAATTTGGCTGTTTTACCTCACCAGGGCTTATAAAACTATTTTTATAAGGTTCCTGCTTATAGTTACATGGCACCCAGCCCTAGGGGCACATAGGGCACACCTAATTGGTGACCTATATGTAAAAATAAGGTAGTTTAAGACTTTGGAACTACTTTTAATTCCAAAGTCGAATTTGCATATAACTTTAATTTAAAAGCAGCCAGCAAAGCAGGCCTGCCTTTAAAATGACACTGGGGACCTCAGCAGTGCACCTATGGGTGTACTACCTATGCTGGGGTCCCTAAACCTACACGCCCTACCATATTCTAGGGACTTATAGGTAGGTTGACTTAGCCAGTTATAATTAGCCTAATTTGCATACTGATTCTACACAGAGCACAGGCCCTGGGACTGGTTAGCAGTACCGAGGGCACCATCAGAGTCAGGAAAATACCAGCAAAAAGTGGAAAATGGGGGCAAAAAGTTAGGGGGCCTCTGCAATCAGCCCTGTTCTCTCACAGGCACCATGAGATAGTCCACATGCATTCCAGAATGAGTCATCAACATAGGTAAACAAATCCATCTCCCAAAATATTCTAAATGACTCATGGGAAGGCAATTAACTTAATCCCCAGTCATGTGCATGCTAATAGGTTTATCACCAAGTGGTAAACAATCATGAGCATTCCACATAACCCATCTGTAACTGGGGACATAATCTATTTAAGTCTACCCCACCCTTGAACCTGTGGTTCGCGTTAAGCACTCAGAGTTTGACCAAGCCTTCTGTGAACTTTAAACTAAACAGGGGACTAAAACAGGGTTGTGTCCTTGCCCTACCCGCTTTAATGTGTATATGACAGATCCGGGTAAGGAGTTGTACAGAGAAAATTCAGCCACCCCGAAGATTGGCCTGAACAAATATATTACAGTACATGGATGATCTGGTAATATTTGATCAAACATACAGTAGCCTTCAGAAGGGATTAGATGCCCTACATATCTATAATTAATGTATTAATCTGGTTGCCAAATCAAACAAGACTAAAGTACTAATCTTTGGCCGTCATGTAAAAAATGGACACACAGATAGACATTAGGATAACAACAAATAGCAACAGCAAGAATTTACAACTACCTTAATGCTTGGTTTAGTGACACAGGAAAGCCCACTATACACCAATATAAGATGAAAACAAAAGCACAAGGGACGACTTAAGCTCTGTGCAAGCGGCTAAAGGAAGCTATGTAGCCAAACAACCTTCCCAATCAGAAGAGTCATCAAAAGCAAAGCTGCTGGCTATGGCAGAGTGTGCACAACAAGGATTTCTAGGACAAATTGATGCACTGGTGGAAAAAGCACAGTGCCAGGGATATAAGTGCATATTTTGATTACCTAAATATATGCACAATGCACTGATTCACTTGAAGTTTGGTCTAATGCAGCAAAAATATGAATGCCCGGGTGCTTAGGTGAAATACTATTATCGGGTCTTGAACACCCCAGTAGGATCCATGAAGGAAGTGCTCAAACCAATATATGCTACAAATAAAAATCCTTGGAGCAGCTATTAGAAAATAGCTATGACTACTCTAAATGTGGCAACTGAAAACTGGAAAATGGATGGCATAAAGTACACAGCAATATATAATGCCATACACAAATTCATCACCTATCGTGGGAGGCAGACATTGCAAGATACAAGGAAATGATGTGCATGCAACCCTTGTGGCATCCTAAGAGGCACAGAAAATACAGCCTTATCTCAGCCAGGTCTTGGGAAAGAATGCCTGAAAGAGATCCAGTGGGCTAGGCTGGTGCCCTTGCAGATCAAGGAGTTATATCCGTCATGTAAATCATTGTCACAGACTACCGGATGCAGACTCAGTAGGTGCAAAGAGGAATCCCTGCAGCACCTCATATGCTGCTGCCCAAGCTTATTACGATAGCGAATGAAACTGTTAAGACTGATCTTTCTGGCTACAGGAGTATGGACATATGTAGAGGCTATAGCAGTTCTTTTTCTCTAGCATGGCCCAACAGATCTTGCTAAATTTGGCAAATTTATGCTGGAGGCAAGAACTTTGTTGAGTGAATTCAAATGACAAGGTGACGGTAAGGAAAAAGAGACACACCTGCCCCAGCCACCCGAAGATGCTGACAACTCTGCCCCTTGAACTGTCAACGGCTCACATATCCGGTATTGGGCAGGATTCATTAAGGACACATCTTAAATTGCGATAGAATATTCAGACATTTAAATTATTTTTAATTTGCATACTTCCCCAGCGAATGTAGGCCTTAATAGGCACTAATGGGCCAATGTAAACATAGTAAGTCACTAAGCCATTAATTTGCATATTTCTCTTTAATAAATAACTACTAATGAATCAATGAAAGCATAGTAAGTCTCTAAACTGAGGACATAGGCTATGATTTATATATTGGCGGTGTCACTACCAAACTTCCACAGCGGCAGACCCAAGAAGATGACAATGGCATAGGCTGTGGAACAGAGGTAAGTCACACACACACATAGGTGGTCATTCCAACCCTGGCGGTCGGTGTTAAAGATGCGGCTAAACCGCCAACAGGCAGGCGGTAAAAAAAATGGAATTCCGACCCTGGCGGAAACCGCCAACAGAGACCGCCACATCAACACACCGCCCGCCACGGCGGAACAAACAAACAGCGCGGCGGTCACCGCCAACAGACAGGCGGGAGACAATGTACCGCCCACCCTATCACAACACACCAATCCGCCACCTTATCCGGGGCGGTAGCCCCGCCGATAAAAACACGGCAGAAACAGCCATTTCAAACAGAAAACGCTCACCTCCATACACCCCACGAGGAATCAGGACAGCATGGAACCCGAACTCCACATCCTCCCAGCGATTGTCTTCCTGCTCCTCTACCAGGAGCACGAACACCGGCGCAGAAGACAACGGTGAGTACTGCACCTACGACACAGGGGAGGGGGGAGGAGAAAATATTACGGGGACACACATACGCGACACCCCCCCCCCCACCCTCACCCACTACAACACACACATCAATGCATAGAAATACATCACAGTTCCCCCCCCAAGACCCCCGGAAGAAAGCAAAGACAAAAGGAAATGATTCTAAATATTGCAATATATTGTAATACTGGCTGAATTATATATATATATTTCTACACATCAAAAAAACTTATATACATATATGTACAAGTCCGAGCATTGTAGCAGACATTGTCCGTGGACCACTGGGCCCAAATCACATGGGCTAAGCCCACACAGGATACCTGACTCCAACGGAGAGAACACTGCAGGGGCATCAGATAGGAAAACTACAGGCACCTCAGGGGGAAGGGAAGGGGGGCACCTCAGCCAGATGAGTGCACGACGCCAGATCATCGAGGGGCCTCCATGGCCACTGTTCAATCCTGGGAAGTGCAAAGCCACAGTCTCTTAAGTCTCTCAAGTGGGTGGCTTGCCCACTGTTCAATCCTGGGGAGTGCAAAGCCACAGTCTCTCAAGTGGGTGGCTTGCCCACTGTTCAATCCTGGGGAGTGCAAAGCCACAGTCTCTCAAGTCTCTACAGTGGGTGGCTTGCCCACTGTTCAATCCTGGGGAGTGCAAAGCCACAGTCTCTCAAGTCTATACAGTGGGTGGCTTGCCCACTGTTCAATCCTGGGGAGTGCAAAGCCACAGTCTCTCAAGTCTCTACAGTGGGTGGCTTGCCCACTGTAACATCCTGGGGACTGCAAAGCCACAGTCTCTCAAGTGGATGACAGTCTCCACTGGTTCTGGAGGGGGACTGGTGCCCAGAGTGCTTCGTGCAGCCCTGCCAACACAGATGCGGGCCTGCCCCAGCAGCGAATGGGCCAGCGGTGCTTGAGACGGCGGTGCCCAGTTCAGCGGTGCTTGAGACGGCGGTGCCCAGTTCAGCGGTGCTTGAGACGGCGGTGCCCAGTTCAGCGGTGCTTGAGTGAAAGGGCCCAGTTCAGCGGTGCTTGAGACGGCGGTGCCCAGTTCAGCGGTGCTTGAGTGAAAGGGCCCAGTTCAACGGATCCGGCCATGGTGTGCAGGTCATTTGCCACCTGTCCTGTGGCTGGCGGGACCTTCCTGCCCATCTGTCGGGTGGCTGGCGGGGCCTTCCTGGTCTGCAGTACCGGGCCTGTTGGTGTCCTCCTGCCCACCTGGGATGGGGCGGGCGGGGCCCTCCTGGCCAGCTGGGCTGATGGTGGTCTCCTCGGGCGTGCTGCCCTTCCCAGCCTTCCCTGTTCGCCTGTGGCCCTTCCCCACCTTGGGCGGTGTGCCACCTGCCTCCACACTTCGTGCCGGAGCCATGGTAGGGATTTTAGTGCCTGGGGTTTTCACCCTCTCGCGCCGGCCGCTGACTATCTTCGGGTGTTTCTCCGGGGGTGGGCTGCCCGTGCCTTGGCTCTGTACTGAACTGGCTGCCCTTGAGGGTAGGGGACTCCACAGTCCATGGCAGACTGTCATCCCAGGGCCCGGTTTTGTGGTGGCGGAGGTGCTGACTGGAGTCCTATGAGATGGACGGGGTGGGGGAGTTGTAGGAAAGAGGTTAAGTTTGGACAGGAATAGCAATTTAGGACCAGTGGGACGGGTAGGTGTACTGGGTATGGGAGTGGAGGAAGAGGTTGTGGTTGTAGGAGTCTTAAGTCTGGTGTCTTTGGGTGCAGGTGCTTGGGCTGGAGGCTGTAGTGAGGTGGATGGCTGTTGGGTGGGTGGCTGCCTGCGTTTGTGTATCTTGGAAGAGGGGGAGACAGACACACTGGGAGAGGACACAGGGGACGTGTAAATGGTAGTGGGGGTGGTGACTGCACGTATGCGGGGGGTTCTGGTGTGTGTGCTGGTGATGGACATAGTGGCTGA
Organism: Pleurodeles waltl; assembly: GCF_031143425.1. Classification (NCBI taxonomy): domain Eukaryota; kingdom Metazoa; phylum Chordata; class Amphibia; order Caudata; family Salamandridae; genus Pleurodeles; species Pleurodeles waltl. The sequence continues at coordinate 228,103,300 of NC_090443.1, forward strand.
AGATGTTGTGCATGCAAGTGTGAGTGGAGACGTGACAGGGAGGGAGGAGGGAGACGAGGAGGAGGGGGACACAGTGGAGGCAGTGGGTGTTGGTATGTCTGTATGTGGATGTTGCTTGTGTGAATGCTTGTGTGATGTGTGGTGCTTATGTCTGGATGAGCTTCCCTTGGGTGTTGAGGTGTGTGCAGGCTGGTCTGATGGTGTGTCTGGGATAGGCAGAGGTACAGGTGATAGGGTATGGGTGGAGGAAGTTGGAGGGGGGAGGCTAGAGACAGGGACAATGGCTGCCATCAGTGCTGAGGCCAGATTCTGGAACAATCGCTGATGGGCAGCCTGACCAGAATGAATGCCCTCCAGGTATGCATTACTCTGGTGCACCTCCCTTTCTACACCCTGGATGGCATTCAAAAGGGTAGACTGCCCAACAATGAGCGTCCTCAGGAGGTCAATGATCTCCTCACTGAGGGCAGCAGGGGTGACAGGGGCAGGGCCTGAGGTGCCTGGGGCGAAGGAGATGCCCACCTTCCTGGGTGAGCGGGCACGGGCCAAACGCTGAGGGGCTGCTGGGAGGGCGGTGCTGGTGCGCTGGGTGGCGGCTGTACCTGTTGTTGCGGGGGGCACGGATGTTGCCGCCACCACAAGGGAGCTCCCTTCAGAGGACGAGTCCGTGTCACTAATGTCTGCATGAGTCCCCGCTGTGGAGCTCCCCTCGCCCTCCGTCCCACTGGTGTATTCGGAATCCGTTGCATGGCCCTCCATGGCCATGTGGGATGCAGCTCCCTCGTGCTTCTCCGCCTGATGATGCTAATGCACACATGAACAGGAAGACCACAAAAAAGGGGGGGGGGAATAAAGACATGTTGAGTGCATGCATTGACGACACCGTTGGCGGAGAGGACAGACACAGAAGCCCCCTGCACTACGCCGCGCACTTGGGGTCCACTACTCAATCCGTGGAACATGGCCTACAAGCCTATGGACGACACCTGCACACATAGATGACACAGGGCCATGGATAACTGTACTTGGCACCCTACAGAGGTGGGGGGCGGGCCACAGGGCCATGCCTTACGGAGGGGCCTAGCCTACAGAAATCGCCCTGGCCTAGGGATACCCACAGCCCTCCTCCCCCACCCAGACACAAGTCAGCAGAATGAGGTTGTACTCACCCCCTTGTGTCTGCTGTGATGTCCTCACGCGCCCATCCAAACTGGGGTAGGCCACCGCCAGGATCCGGGACATCAGGGGGGTCAAAGTCCGACTGGCACCCCTCCCACGTTGGGAGGCCATCCCCAGCTGAGCCTCCGCCGTCTTCCTGCTCCAGCGTCGGATGTCCACCATCTCTTCCGGCAGTGGGTGCCCCGTCTGTGGTGGACCCCCAGGGCCCGGATGTCCTTGGCGATGGCACGCCAAATGTCTATCTTCTGGTGGGCGCTGACCTATGTGAAATGTACAGGGGGAGAAAAAGAGTCATCACCTTCTGCACCATCCCTACCCTAGCCATGTGGCACATCCTGTCATCCGTCGTTTGATGCATGCCTCATTCGCTCCCCTCCCCACCATCTTTCATCCACCCGACTCAACACAGGCATTGGCCACAAAGCATGGTCCCAGTGTACTTACCTGTTGGTCTGGAGGACCGCAGAGTAGCGCATACTGGGGGAGGACCCCATCCACGAGTTTCTCCAATTCCTGAGCAGTGAAGGCAGGGGGCCTTTCCCCAGTCGCATGAGCCATTGTCTCTTCCAGACCGAGGTCACAGCAGCACTTGCAGTGTAGGTTCTCTCCTGTCGAAGATCAGGTATCGAGTGATTAGGCAGATAGAAAATGGCGGTCACGCCCGCGGCGGTGCGTACCGCGGCGGTGCGTACTGCGACCGCCGGCACACATCGTCATTGGCTCCTGAGACCAATAGGGTTCAATGTTAACCAATGCTGCTTTGCGCCGCGGTCTTCAACCGCCTACCGCCACGGTGTGCCACACCAGCGCATTGACCTCACATCCCATTGTCACACTTCACAGGTCAGGCAGCCGCCATTTCAAGGGACCACATGGCTTACTTTTAACTGCGTCACACACACCGAGGCCTTGCCTCAACACTCATACAATCCATTCCATGCATTGGGAATCGTGTTTTGTGCAAACTGTGGTTACGTACCTGTGGGCTGATTGACTCTGTGCTCGCTGTTGTCCTTCATAGGCACCGTCCGCTGGGTCATGCGAGGAGATAGAGGAATCTTCCTGTGTACAGACCGCTGGTAGACCTGTCGACAATGGAGGAAAGACATGTCATACTGACATACAGGCTTGACCGAGCCACTATTCAGGAACTGTGTGCCCTGCTGGAGGCAGACCTGATGTCACCCATCCGCCAACCCACAGGGATCCCACCTCTAGTGCAGGTGCTGTCAGTACTCCATTTCTTTGCAAGTGGGTCATTTCAAACAACAGTGGCCATATCATCAGGGATGTCCCAGCCTATGTTTTCCAAGGTGTTGTCCAGAGTGTTGTCTGCCCTTCTGAAATACATGCGGAGCTACATTGTTTTCCCTGAGGTGGAGGATTTGCCTACAGTGAAAGGTGATTTCTATGCCCTTGGACATATCCCCAACATCATAGGTGCCATTGATGGGACCCATGTGGCTTTAGTACCCCCCAGCAGGAGTGAACAAGTGTACAGAAACAGAAAGAGTTATCATTCGATGAATGTACAGATGGTGTGTTTGGCAGACCAGTACATTTCCCATGTTAATGCCAAGTTCCCTGGCTCTGTGCATGACGCCTACATCATGCGGAATAGCAGCATCCCTTACGTGATGGGTCAACTCCAGAGGCACCGTGTGTGGCTAATTGGTGACTCTGGTTACCCCAACCTGTCATGGCTACTGACCCCAGTGAGGAATCCCCGGACAAGGGCAGAGGAACGGTACAATGAGTCCCATGGGAAAACTAGGAGGGTGATCGAGCGGACCTTTGGCCTTCTGAAGGCCAGGTTCCGCTGCCTCCATATGACAGGTGGATCCCTATTGTACTCACCAAAGAAGGTGTGCCAGATCATTGTGGCCTGCTGTATGCTTCACAACCTGGCTTTGCGACGCCAGGTGCCTTTTCTGCAGGAGGATGGTCCAGATGGTGGTGTTGTAGCAGCTGTGGAGCCTGTGGAGAGTGAAGAAGAGGAAGCCGAAGAGGACGACATAGACAACAGGAGCACAGTAATACAGCAGTATTTTCAATGACACACAGGTAAGAATACACACCGGCATATTACATATACTTAACCCCAACTACCTCTCTACTGTCTGCCCATTTCCCCCTGTGTATGGTAACTGAGTTGTGACTTTCCCTTCCAATTTCAGAGATGTGGGCCATACTGCGTGACATCTGCTTTGTTTCCCCATGGACTACAGCTGTGTGACAGTGGTATGTTGGCATCACAATGTAAATATGCATTTTGGGATGGTAATGTCTAATACATTAGTACAAAATCACAGCCAGACTCCTGATTGTTTTGTCGTATAACTGTTTATTTCAGTGATCTATATTGGTGGGTGGTTGCAAGTCGGTGAGGGGTGATGGTGGAGGATTGTCCATGTCAGAGTCCAGACTATTAGTATCACAGGTGCAATGTCCAAATGCCTGTGGAAAGTGGAGCATGGGCAGTATAAGAATGGACAGGGTGTCAATGTGGGACAGTGGGATGACAATCAGGGAGGTATCCTTTCCTGGCGGGGGTCTTGGCATCTTACCCTGTCTTCTTCCTGGATCTAAGGGCCCGCTTGCGGGGTGGTTCTCCTTCTGCAGGGGGTGGGGTGCTGGTGGCCTGTTGGTCCTGTGGCGGGGCCTCCTGTCCACTAGCGCCGGCGGAGGTGGTAGGCAGTTCTTTGTCCATGCTAGTGTGAGGGGCCCTTTGTGGTGCCACAGTGTCCCGCAATGTGGTGACTACCTGATTCAGAGCCCCTACAATGGTGGCCAGGGCGGAACTGATGTTTCGTAGTTCCTCCCTGAACCCCAAATACTGTTCCTCCTGCAGAAGCTGGATCTCCTGAAACCTGGCCAGGACCATCGCCATCGTCTCCTGGGAGTGGTGGTAGGCTCCCATGATGGAGGAGAGGGCCTTGTGGAGAGTGGGTTCCCTGGGCCTGTCCCCCCCCCTGTGGCACAGCAGCCCTCCCAGTTCCCCTGTTTCCCTGTGCCTCTGTCCCCTGGACCGTGTGCCCACTACCAATGCCCCCAGGTCCCTGTTGTTGTTGGGGTGGGGGGTTAACCTGGGTGCCCTGTAGTGGTGGACACACCGCTGATTGACGTGTCCTGGGGACTGAGGGATGGGCCCGCTGGGTGGGTGCTGTGCTGGTGTTTCCAGAGGGGGGGAAGGTCTGCTATGGGCTGTGGCTGTGTGAGGGGAACCGACTGTCCCGAGGTCCCCGATGGGCCGGGCTGGTCATCTAGATCCAGGTCGACAGAGCTGCTGTCCTCACTGTGGGCCTCTTCTGGGGGTGGAGTGGACATTTGTGGACCCTCCTGCGCGGTGACGTGGCGTTCGGGTCCTGCAGGGGTATAAAAGTATGGTTATTGCATTTGTGTGTGCCATAGCGTGTAATAGGTGGGTGCCCTTGTACCCCAGTGCTGGCATTCCCGTGTGGGGGCTTTTGTGACGGTGATTTGGTGGGGGATGGGTATGTGCAGTGGGCATGCTTTGGTGATGGGTGTCCATGCTTTGTGGTCTCATGCAGGGATTGGTTTTGGGATGGGTGGGCTGTGATGGTGAGACATTTGCAAGGAGCAGGATGTGATGGGGGTGAGGGTGATGGTGGGGGTATGAGTTGGTATGCTGGTGGGGTTGGGGGGATGAAGTAGTGATGATTTGACTTACCAGAGTCCATTCCTCCAGATACTCCTGCGAGGCCCTCAGGATGCAAGATCGCCACGACTTGCTCCTCCCATGTTGTAAATTCTGGGGGAGGAGGTGGGGGTCCGCCGCCAGTCCGCTGCACCGCGATGTTGTGCCTGGATACCATTGAACGCACCTTCCCCCGCAGGTCGTTCCACTGCTTCCTGATGTCGTCCCTATTTCTTGGGTGCTGTCCACAGCGTTGACCCTATCGACTATTCTGCTCCATAGCTCCATCTTCCTGGCAATGGTGGTGTGCTGCACCTGTGTCCCGAAGAGCTGTGGCTCTACCCGTACAATTTCCTCCACCATGACCCTGAGTTCATCCTCGGAGAACCTGGGGTGTCTTTGCGGTGCCATGGGGTGGTGTGGGTGATGTGTGGGGTGGATTGTGTGGTGATGTGTATTGGTGTGTTGTGTGAAGTGCGTGGAAATATTGCTGGGTGAAAGTAAAATGCGCGTCTGGGTGCTCAGTTCTCTTTTTCTCAGTGCGTGGTCCCGATTCTGTAGAAGTGGGGGTTTGTGGGTGATGTGGGTGTGTGTTTTATATTGTGTTGGGTGTGTGGGTGTCGTGTGTGTTTGTGTCTCAGGTGTGTGTATTTTGAATTGTCCAATGTGGATGTGTTTTGTAGGAGTGTGTGTACTTTGAGCGCGGCGTTGTGTACTGCCAATGGAATACCGCGGTTGAAAGACTGCCGCGTGGATTCGTGTGTCGTCATAGTGTGGGCGTATTTCTGTTGGCGTGACGGTGGAGGTTTGGTCATCGCCAATTTCTCGCTGGCCTTTGGTGTGGCGGACTTTTGTGGATGTCTGTATTTTGCCGGTTTGCCTGTTGTGGGTCAGAATGACCGTGGTGGTTTACCGCGGCCGCAGCGGTATGTTGACGGTCTTCTGACAGCAGTAAGCGCTTTTATCGCCAAGGTTGGAATGACCCCCATAATGTACTTTTGCCATATGTGTCCCCTCGCATCGCACACAACACATCACATACACACTATTATCTATTGCCATTCCAACACAACACATACATGCCGCAAACACACATTGACATACATCCATGACACAACATACCCACACTAATGACACTGCATCCACACATTACACAACCACAACAACCAACACAACTACATGCTCAGCTGCACATATACACTCACACATTACAACAATAACCACCAAACAGCTTCCATCACCTGAATTATGAATGCAGCAACACTACACACAACACAACATACCCAACAACATCAATATCATATGCAAGTGGCACTCATATTGAGACAACCACATCACTAACTCCAGCTCCCTCCACCTCACCCAGCCAATCACAACTACACACACATACATGTACTTACTCACACACACAATTCGAAGGACAAGATGACAGGTACAGGTCCTCTTGCAATGTGCGCACATGGACACAGTTGACAGGCATGATTCTATCATCATTGTTGTGCCAGCATTCATTTGGCAATGAAGACTAACACCAAAATGACCTTTGTGTATGTGTGTTGTCGTAGGGTCCAAGCCCATAAACGTTCGACAAGTAGAAAGAAAACCTGCCTATTAACAACTCCTATAGCTCCTATTTTGTATTGAGAGCAGTGAGGTATGGTCCAAAGCACTGTACTGAAGCAGAGCCACTGTTCCTGGTCCAATCAAATGATATACTTTCTCTGTGATTTCATGCTTCATCACCCAGGATTGAAATGGAAGTTTTAGATTTATTTGTTCTTATTGCTTTTATTTAGATTGTATCTTCATTTTGCCTCATGCAATATTCTACTATATGTACTTTGTCTTATAGCAGTATTTGTTTGCTAATACAGTAAACTTTATAACATGTTTGAATGTGCATTTATTAGCATTTCTAAACAGCAAACAAAGGGGGTAATGTAGGGGTAGGGAAAAGGTGTCGCTCGAATGTGAATTTTCCTTAAATAAATTAAATACAAGAGGCATTTAGCAAAGCAGGAACAGTTCATATAATTAAACAGGGACAGGAGAACAGTTACAGAATTGGTGTCTGAGGACTATCTCATAGTACAATTGTTCTGAGCTGCATTTTATACATTTCTCCGAGCACCATAAAACAATTTAAACATTCCTTTCTTGGTCAAGTAAATGACCAGTTGTCTTGGTCTGAGTTTTAAATAAGGTCCTGATAACAAATGTAGGTCAGGTTCAAGCTTATGTGGACACAACGAAGGCCAGTGGATGACTTGTCTAAATGTCCAGGCTGAGGAGCGTGTGATCAGTGTGTGTGCTGTGTATTCTGTGTTCTGATTGGATGAGTGTTCACAACTACATGTGACATCTGACTTTGTGGTGTTTGGAAATGTATACAACCCTCCGGCCATTTGTGCTTTATTGGGGTTAATCTCCTGGGATGATTGTGGTGTCACTGCGCCTGACCTGAGTTTCCTGTGTGCACATTTGTCTGCTGGCTATGTGCTGCTCCACCTGGAACCTGTCAATCAGTAACCTAGGGCCTAGGTCTCAGAGCATGCCTGACCATGTAATTTTGAGTCTGGGTTGACAGAGAGTTCATGACGGGTGAATTCGACAATATCAATGTGATTACTTTCTTATATGCTAACGTATCATGATGCATATTAACATTGATTTTTCCAATATTGACATTGCCACCTCTAGTTGAATTTTCAACTACTCCATCTAACCCATACTTCACGACAGTTACATTATTGGGGCTTGTTGTTCTACTTCCTGAGCCTATTGCATTCCACCCAATTCGAGGACTGCATTTTTACAGTACGAAACCCCCCCACTTGTAGGAAAACACACAGGAACAATAATACAATGAAAATGGGTAACAGTGATGTGCACCGACCGGTCAGCAATTAGGGGAGCCAGGGGAAGGCCAAGCTCAGTGCTTATCATCATCTTGAGCATTTCCCACTTGGTTATATGTACCCAGCGGGTGCTTGCTTTTACCTGCGCAGTGAAGAAGGGTATAGACCCTCCCACTGATACTTGTGCATCAGAGAACAGTCTGAATTCCTATGGGATGCCCTTGTACTGGGGCCAGCCAAAATAATCAGCAGTTCATTTTTCTCAAACCTGATTCAACTGAGTTGTCTTCTTTTTTAACAGGTGTTGGTAAAACTCAGACAGATATTCTCTTGGAAGGACCAGGGTCAGGGTGTGTATGGTGACGAGAGAGCAAAGGCCACATCATCTGGGTACGAGCTGAGTGTAGGCAAACTCACCACATTGCCAGCATGGAGGTGCCCACCACAGGTGAATTTTCAACTACACTATCTGACCAATACTTCATGACACTCACATTATTGGGGGATTATTGTTCTACTTCCTAGCCACTTGTGTTTTACCCAATTTGAGGACTGCATTTTTACAGCAGGAATCCCCCACTTGCAGGAAAACACACAGGAACAATAATACTATGAAAATGGGCAACAATGACGTGCATAAACTGAGCAGCCACCAGGGGAGCCAGGAGAACCAGTTTGTGAACCAACTCCTGCTCAGGGGCACCTCATACATGTCTCTTTGTAAATGGTGCAATGTTTGGATGGCAAGAGTTCTGTTGTCCATGTTTTTGCCTGGTATAACCGTGCAGCAGGAGTCACCAATCTTGGTGCATACCCCTCCCTCCATTGTGATCATTAAGTCCAACAAATATCAGTGTTACATCACCATGAGGTGGATGGCTCTCAGTTCTTCCTTGATCTAATTGAAGCCAAGCTCAGTGGTGTTCATCATCTTGAGCATTTCCCACTTGGTTATTTCCAACTAGCGGGCATTCGCTTTTGTCTGCACAGTGAAGAAGGGCACCTACCCTCTCACTGATACTTGTGCCTCAGAGAACAGCCTGCATTACTCTGGGATGTCCTTGTACTGAGACCGGAAAAAATAATCAGCAGTTCTTTTTCTCAAGCCTGATGCAGCAGAGTTATCTTCTGTTTTAATGGCTGTTGGTAAAACTCTGACCGATCTCCTGGAATGTCAAGGGTTAGGATCTGTATGTTGACGAGGGAGATGAGGCCACTCCATCCGGGAATTAGCTGAGTGCAGGCAGATGCGCCATATTGCCAGTAAGTATCAATCAGCTTGGCAGTGCCCCATTGCATGTCTGGAATATGCAGCTTTGTGCCACAGTTTTCATTTGTTCCTAGTGGAATTGTTAATTTGCCTCTGAAACACAAGGAATACAGTGTGAATACAGTGTGAGTTTCTGTACAATTAGGGGTTGCCCTTCCCTTCTATCCACATATATCTATCTCAGAATCCCAAATTTCCTGACATGGGGTATCTATGTTGTTATTGAACCCTCCCCTGCAAGACTCATTTCCCTTTGTATCATCAAGGTGGATGACCCTTCACTGGAACTCCATGCCTGGTGTCCATTTGCTATTAATGAAGACACTCCAAGATACATTAAGGGCCACCCTGGGACCACAGATGGAAATGGGAGCAGGCATGTTCATGCATTGTTTCAGTGGTTTTGCTACCTCCAAGAATATCTTTTCATGAAAGTCTCGGAGCCAAATGGTATTCTCCCCTATAGTGCCCTCCCTGTGCATTCTATCTAGCTTAGTTTGGATATCGCTAGGCTTGGTATAAAGGTACACTGTGGTGGAATTGGTCTCGAACTGGGTCACATTTACTACTACTCTATAGGGCTTTACTCTGTTGGGTTGTATTTTGGTCCTTATCCTACATAGTTATGGGTGGAAAAGACATTTTGTTTTTTCAGGGGCTACCTCTTGGGACAAGTAAAGCCTGTCTGCACCTACTGCGTGAGGTATCAGTGAACACGCATAACATGACCCGGCTGCTGTTTTAGAACCCACGACGATCATGTGCTGATACCATGTGTTCTGTAAAAGGGCGCTGTGTAGCGCGTGAGGAATGCTAGAGTTAGGTGTGGTGTAATTATAGGTGACATGAGAGTGGTCCCTACACACACGCATTGACAATTTCTAAATAGACTCCATGAGACTAGGCAGTTCTTTGGCAATGAATGGATGTGGACACAGTCCTAGAAAACAGAGGATATGTAACTGTACAATAACACATAACTTATTTAACATTTTGGGTTTTGAGATGAATCCAAGGGAGATGTCTATAGTATTCTAGTGATGGGAGTTTCTGAGATGTAATAGTTCAAAAAGAGTTCTCAGAGCAATTCGTAGTTCAGGATCCTCATGGGAGTATTGTTGTAAAAATTCTTGGAGCAGTTTGTAGCTCTTGATCCTGTTGGGAGTATGGATGTGACAGCTGAAAAAGTGATGGTTCACTGTAAAAGTGGAGCACTTGTTCGCATGATTGCAGACCTGTTGGATAAGAGCTAGGTTTGGTTTGTTGTTTGAAAAAAAAACATTGCATCCTTGCATGTATCATGGCTAATTATTTTGTGAGGTTTCTGTGCTTTTCTTTGGGACGGTGTTTCTTCCACACTGCATTCATATCTATTTCAGGGAAGCACTGGAGGGTGGTCCCATTCGAGGTATCTACTTTGAAAAATAATGGGTTATTGTTCATGGTGTAATAATTTATAGGGGTTATTGTGCCTCCACTCTCTCCATGCAAGACAAGGCATAAGGTGGTAAGGCATATTAACTAGCCCTCTGTGGGCATTGCCAGCTCTACAGTTTCCTATTATGTGCATGGGGGTGCCATTAGTGCGGGCAGTGTCCTTTGACCTACACATGTGTGAGGCGAATTATAAAGGGGAGGTGCATCACAGTGGAATGTTTTTGGTGATTGCTACATGCTTGTGTTTTCCCCTCTAGTTCCAACGTGTGGGGTGTTACGTAACCCACCCAAGGGGCGGCAAGTGTCCTGACTATGCACTTTTTCTAAAGCCTTCTTTTGGGCTAGTCTTGGGATTCTTTTTATTGGTTTTTGGGTGCTTCCCAAGGTCTATAAAGGGGGGCTCCATTTGGCTGGATGTCATTTAGCTTTCTGAGGGCACGCTTGCTGTTTGGACTACATGCCATAAAGAAATATTGGTCCCGGGCTAGGTGCCCGAGAATGGGGGCTTTCCGACTTGGTGATTGGAACCCACTACAATTGACTCTTGGGTGCAAGGACCTGGGGTACCTGCTTTTAAGAACTGGTCGCAGAGCCCCCCTGCCCCCCTTTGTCAGACTGCCCTACCCCACAGGGGTGTGGCAAGCCAACTCTGCCCTGAGGGATCAGCAACAGAGTGGTGCCTATGCTTCTACAGGCACCCTTCATAGCAGATTTTAGTGAGGATACCCGATCAACAAAACACATGCAGCAGTCCTCAGCTTCCCAAATCCAAGTGAAGGCTTGAATCTCTAATGTTGTCTTGTTTATCCTTCTTTTGAGGTTTAGTACAGTAAATTTTAAGATGTACGAGAAATGGATGTTTCGCTTTGGGGATAATAACATTACTGCACATTTGGGTTCTACAGGTGTGTGAAGGCATTGCTTCCCTAAACAGTTACTCCTCCCTTCCATGGTGTTGGCCCTGGTCCTTCTTAGGCTCTGTTCCCTGTCTGTGGTTGTTGTTACCACATGTTTGTCCAACTGCCTGAACCCTGTTGCGGAGGTGCAGCAGTGGAATGACTTTCCCGTGGCTGAGTGTAAGGTGTCTTGAGCTTGGTATTGTGGATAGAGATTTTCTGGGAGTTGGCCCTGGCTCATCGACCTCTGTTTGTAATATGCTTTTAGCTGGTATATGTTGGCCATGTGGCCCATTCTGTGGCAATAATAACATTCTCTAAGGTTTGAATGCTGTCAACCTCCCTGATTTCTGCTATTATAGCTAGGTTGAAACCCTCGGGGTTTTGCAGTGAAGCTCCCTTCAGGACTGGTGCCATCTGGATGCTAGCAGCCAATGTAGCCCCCTTGAGAGTGGCCTTTTCAGTTTGTGTTGGACCAGCTTAGTAGTGTCTCTCTGGGCTTGCTCCTGTCTTTCCCTGTCCTTATCTTGCTTCTTTATATGATAGTGTAATATGTGAGTTAGTATCTCCCGCCAGGATTTGGTATCTAGCCCTACTACACTGTCCATTCCACTTTGTAATTTGGTGGACAGACCCTTTTTGAGGATATTGTAAAAGAATGCAATATGGGGGCCATATTGGTCCATCTCTGTCCTGTCTCCTGCCCCCATGGATACTTCATCCTGTCCAGTAAATTGGTTATGGTCTCCTAGGTTTCATAGTTTCTATCATTAACCCTCCTACATAATCAAAAACAAATGGCAACTCATTAGTTGAAATCAATGCACATTCGAATTATGTAAGAAGAAACTTATGGGTGCTCATACACTGAAACACATCGTTGCCCTGATGTGTAAAACCGAGTTTCTAAGTAAACCCGTTCTAATACTACAAAAACAAACCAGTGGTGCACACCAAGCAAAACAATATCTCTACTTAAGAGATAGTCAAATATCTTGAAGAAACCAATTAACATATCATAATAAATTCCCCTAGAATGCTTGTTTGGTCCTCTCTCTTCCTTAAATAAACTAAACATTCATAAATCTGACCAGAACATACTGTAAACAAATATACAACTAACCAAAAGATGAATATGTCCATGCGAATATAAGTTTTAATACAAAAAGGAAAAATCTTCTTAAATACATAAACATATACATATATATACAAAACATGAAGAAAATAAATGAATAGCCATCAGCCGACACGTGTTTCGTCCTGACTGGACTTCTTCAAGGCTGAGAAAATCACAACAGACAACAATCAATACACGACAAACATATATATACAATTTTACACAAAAGTTAAAACATATTTACATTTTATCCTATTGTTTTCCAAAATCACCAAACAAAGGTATTCTTTTGGTCAGTTAGGTGTCCAACATATTCTATACAAATCATATTTATAATATTGATTTGAATCTAAACCAGAAACTACACAGGAAGAGAAGAGAACCACCACCACATAGTTTTAGTGGCAAAGTGTTATTTAATGTCCAAAGATATAGCATAGAATACTCCCCACGTCTCAAAAAATTGGTATATCAAAGCCATATCCAAAGTTCAACATGCCACATGCACACCCAAGTGTAAAAAGACTTCTTTTGTTGGCATTCTAACAGTTCATATCTAGAATTCATATTTAGTTAATATTAGACCGCTCAATGCCTCAAGTGACCCCTCCTTATACCATGGTGTAGAATAATTATGTACCTTTGCTCACTTCTATGTCCGTTATATTCATATCACATCTACCATACTCTATAACAAGAGGGGGGAAAGAAAGACCATTTCATTAACCTCCTTTTGCTTTGTCCAAAATACTCCTAAAAAATGTGGAAGTTACTCATTATAATGCCATTACTGACCTGTTTCAAAACCACAATCAATCACATCTTTTCCTTCTTCATAATCAATTTAAATACTGGACATTGCTAGTTTCGTCTATTGGTGAGTCAACTGGAATAAAGACAAATAAAATATCTCTAGTAACCTTTCTACAAAACCAAATAGCCTTTAGTTTCTATCTACGTCCATTCACCTAACAGAATTTATATCAGTGTCTCCATAGTTTCCAACAATGAAACAAACACATTAATATGGCTCAATTTTTCCATTACTTACACTAAATACCATTACCAACTAACGTGCTATTAACTTACCTATTCACCCCTCTTTCTATTCTTTTTGTTTACTCTCCAAGCCCGTCTGCTGATAAATCTCGGCAAAGAAACGTCGAGGGAAGTATGTGCCTCCTGTAAGTCTTCTGTGGGCCCGAAAATCAATATGAGCCCTTCGCCGGCATTAGTGCATGCCGCGTTTTTTCTTCAAAACGCGATCATATATAGCAATGACGGAGGGAATCGTGTGCCCTCCGTTAGTCCTCTGGCTATTATGTCCTGCCTGTAACCCCCGTGCCGGCATTTAAAATGCCGCGTTCAATTTCAAAGCAGGCTAATGAACAGCAAAGCCGGACTTCCGCCTGTCCGACAGGACTATGGCGGCCATCTTAAAAAGGGTTCATTACTGAAAATAGAATTACTAAACAGCAAGGAAGGACTTGCCGTCTATTTATGTGTATATATGGCGGCCATTTTGATGTGGCAATTCCAGTCTATGGACATGTTAAGTCCAAGGCATACAAGTACGGCGGCCATTATTATATGGCAATTATAGTACATTGTGTTATTCAACAAGTACCCCAGCCACAATGACAGGAGAGATTTCGATACAAAGATCATATGTATCTCCAAACAATCGCCGTTTTTACTAAGCCGGCAATCCACTTAAAGTATATGGAAGAATGCCAATTAGATCTATTTGCCAACAATGGAATGGAAAGCAAAGCAACATGGCTTCCCAAAAAAATTGTGGGTTTCTATAGGTGTGGGAATTGCAATATGTGCAACATGGCACTGCATAAAACTTCTGAATTCAGTTACAATGGTAGTGACAAATACAAAATATCCACCTTTATCAACTGCAATACAAAATTTGTGGTATATATATTGGAATGTATATGTGGCCAGATATATGTGGGCAGTACAATCAGGCCCTTAAAGGAACGAATCCAAGAACATATCAGAGCCTTAAGAAATTATGATACAGCATCCCCACTAGTACGGCATGTCAATGATAAACATCCAGGAACTGAGGTCCCATTAGTAAAATACATGGGTATAAATCACATCCCAACAAATGTTAGGGGTGGCAATAGAACATTGGATTTGCGAAAAAATGAGGCAAAATGGATCATTAAATTGAGAACGATCGAAATGGGCATGACGAAACACGTGTCGGCTGATGGCTATTCATTTATTTTCTTCATGTTTTGTATATATATGTATATGTTTATGTATTTAAGAAGATTTTTCCTTTTTGTATTAAAACTTATATTCGCATGGACATATTCATCTTTTGGTTAGTTGTATATTTGTTTACAGTATGTTCTGGTCAGATTTATGAATGTTTAGTTTATTTAAGGAAGAGAGAGGACCAAACAAGCATTCTAGGGGAATTTATTATGATATGTTAATTGGTTTCTTCAAGATATTTGACTATCTCTTAAGTAGAGATATTGTTTTGCTTGGTGTGCACCACTGGTTTGTTTTTGTAGTATTAGAACGGGTTTACTTAGAAACTCGGTTTTACACATCAGGGCAACGATGTGTTTCAGTGTATGAGCACCCATAAGTTTCTTCTTACATAATTTGAATGTGCATTGATTTCAACTAATGAGTTGCCATTTGTTTTTGATTATATATGTTCATATTGAATCCTTGCACTTCAAAAAGTACTAGATCAATGTTGTAAGGGTTGCTAAATAGGCAATCCATAAAATGGCGATGTTTGAAGATGAGAGAGATAAAAATTTTCATGAAATGTTCTTACATACTCCAAATACTAGTAACACTTCCCAAGGTATAGGTAACCATCCAGAAGGTATGAAATCTAAATACCTACGTTTAGAAAAACTGAGGAAACAGGAATTATCCCGATGGTGGGATGCCACGGTTCTAAAAAAATACATTACTGAAAAAAAGGTCCCCCGAGGCCTTAGGGTAATTATTTTCCCTACTTTCGACGATCTGTCAGTCAAACACATGCTGGAGTGGGAACAACTGCTCTTCGAGACTTCGAAGGGCATGATGACAATCTTAATACAACATGCGGAGGAAAAAAGGGAAAAACTACTAAGAGACATAGATCGATCGATCGAAATGGGCATGAACTTGGATGATGAATTGTATCATTTCCTCTGAATGTATTCACTGGGTATACTACTGATGAAGAATAACATACATATGTATGAGCAACTTACTCTGGTGATATACATTGTACTACCATATTTTTTGGGGGATTTTTCCTTCTTTCACCCTAGTTTCCCTATATACTGGGGGGACTCTTTACTTCCTCACTCTGCATGTGCATTAATTTTGACACTTCTATATACATTTGGGGCATTTATTTTGTTGTAATTATGGAACTTGATGTCCGAAAGCTAAGGGAAAATTGATCTCTTTTGTTGGCAAATAGATCTAATTGGCATTCTTCCATATACTTTAAGTGGATTGCCGGCTTAGTAAAAACGGCGATTGTTTGGAGATACATATGATCTTTGTATCGAAATCTCTCCTGTCATTGTGGCTGGGGTACTTGTTGAATAACACAATGTACTATAATTGCCATATAATAATGGCCGCCGTACTTGTATGCCTTGGACTTAATATGTCCATAGACTGGAATTGCCACATCAAAATGGCCGCCATATATACACATAAATAGACGGCAAGTCCTTCCTTGCTGTTTAGTAATTCTATTTTCAGTAATGAACCCTTTTTAAGATGGCCGCCATAGTCCTGTCGGACAGGCGGAAGTCCGGCTTTGCTGTTCATTAGCCTGCTTTGAAATTGAACGTGGCATTTTAAATGCCGGCACGGGGGTTACAGGCAGGACATAATAGCCAGAGGACTAACGGAGGGCACACGATTCCTTCCGTCATTGCTATATATGATCGCGTTTTGAAGAAAAAACGCGGCATGCACTAATGCCGGCGAAGGGCTCATATTGATTTTCGGGCCCACAGAAGACTTACAGGAGGCACATACTTCCCTCGACGTTTCTTTGCCGAGATTTATCAGCAGACGGGCTTGGAGAGTAAACAAAAAGAATAGAAAGAGGGGTGAATAGGTAAGTTAATAGCACGTTAGTTGGTAATGGTATTTAGTGTAAGTAATGGAAAAATTGAGCCATATTAATGTGTTTGTTTCATTGTTGGAAACTATGGAGACACTGATATAAATTCTGTTAGGTGAATGGACGTAGATAGAAACTAAAGGCTATTTGGTTTTGTAGAAAGGTTACTAGAGATATTTTATTTGTCTTTATTCCAGTTGACTCACCAATAGACGAAACTAGCAATGTCCAGTATTTAAATTGATTATGAAGAAGGAAAAGATGTGATTGATTGTGGTTTTGAAACAGGTCAGTAATGGCATTATAATGAGTAACTTCCACATTTTTTAGGAGTATTTTGGACAAAGCAAAAGGAGGTTAATGAAATGGTCTTTCTTTCCCCCCTCTTGTTATAGAGTATGGTAGATGTGATATGAATATAACGGACATAGAAGTGAGCAAAGGTACATAATTATTCTACACCATGGTATAAGGAGGGGTCACTTGAGGCATTGAGCGGTCTAATATTAACTAAATATGAATTCTAGATATGAACTGTTAGAATGCCAACAAAAGAAGTCTTTTTACACTTGGGTGTGCATGTGGCATGTTGAACTTTGGATATGGCTTTGATATACCAATTTTTTGAGACGTGGGGAGTATTCTATGCTATATCTTTGGACATTAAATAACACTTTGCCACTAAAACTATGTGGTGGTGGTTCTCTTCTCTTCCTGTGTAGTTTCTGGTTTAGATTCAAATCAATATTATAAATATGATTTGTATAGAATATGTTGGACACCTAACTGACCAAAAGAATACCTTTGTTTGGTGATTTTGGAAAACAATAGGATAAAATGTAAATATGTTTTAACTTTTGTGTAAAATTGTATATATATGTTTGTCGTGTATTGATTGTTGTCTGTTGTGATTTTCTCAGCCTTGAAGAAGTCCAGTCAGGACGAAACACGTGTCGGCTGATGGCTATTCATTTATTTTCTTCATGTTTTGTATATATATGTATATGTTTATGTATTTAAGAAGATTTTTCCTTTTTGTATTAAAACTTATATTCGCATGGACATATTCATCTTTTGGTTAGTTGTATATTTGTTTACAGTATGTTCTGGTCAGATTTATGAATGTTTAGTTTATTTAAGGAAGAGAGAGGACCAAACAAGCATTCTAGGGGAATTTATTATGATATGTTAATTGGTTTCTTCAAGATATTTGACTATCTCTTAATTAGAGATATTGTTTTGCTTGGTGTGCACCACTGGTTTGTTTTTGTAGTATTAGAACGGGTTTACTTAGAAACTCGGTTTTACACATCAGGGCAACGATGTGTTTCAGTGTATGAGCACCCATAAGTTTCTTCTTACATAATTCGAATGTGCATTGATTTCAACTAATGAGTTGCCATTTGTTTTTGATTATATATGTTCATATTGAATCCTTGCACTTCAAAAAGTACTAGATCAATGTTGTAAGGGTTGCTAAATAGGCAATCCATAAAATGGCGATGTTTGAAGATGAGAGAGATAAAAATTTTCATGAAATGTTCTTACATACTCCAAATACTAGTAACACTTCCCAAGGTATAGGTAACCATCCAGAAGGTATGAAATCTAAATACCTACGTTTAGAAAAACTGAGGAAACAGGAATTATCCCGATGGTGGGATGCCACGGTTCTAAAAAAATACATTACTGAAAAAAAGGTCCCCCGAGGCCTTAGGGTAATTATTTTCCCTACTTTCGACGATCTGTCAGTCAAACACATGCTGGAGTGGGAACAACTGCTCTTCGAGACTTCGAAGGGCATGATGACAATCTTAATACAACATGCGGAGGAAAAAAGGGAAAAACTACTAAGAGACATACAGGAATTAGAGAATGAAATTAAGGCCCTAAACTTGCCAGATGTTAAAATAAAAAATGATAAGATTTTGAAAGAAATGCTTGACAAACATCAAATATATATCAAGAATAAAAAAATGTCAAAATTACGAAGAGATGATAGAGACTATGAAAGTGGTAGGGTATACACGTTTGCCAGGAGATTTGATAACTTCATCCATAAAGGACAAACTGCAAGTGTGAAGGGCACTTTGGGAACTATAACCAACGAATCTGACATTTCAATTACGTCAGATGAATCAGACAGCACTAGTGTTTCTAGTGACAATACTAACCCAAATCTCAATGATGACCAAATGCCCACCACCAGTTTTTTACAGGAAGCAAGAAGGTACAGATTAGGAAACAAGAGGTATGCTTACAACCAACCTTTTCAAAATGTAAGGCCAAAACACGTAGAGGCAAAAGGAGAAGAGGAAGCCAAAAATCAGCCAGTGACGGGGATGCAGACCAGAGCAGCAAGGAACAAAATCAAGAACAATTGATATCCACATCCAGTAAAAACATGGTAGATGTCGTACAGGATTGTAGCAGCATCTCGATTGTAAATCTATCTAAACATATTCTTACTGAAGATCAACTAAAAGTGTTAGGTAAAGGATTGGGCTACTGTGTGTCTAATCTTTGTGATATGACACAAGTACATATCGATTTTTTTAAATTTCTTCGACAATTGAAACTTAAAAAATATTTTGCAGATAAGACAGAAATACATACAGAAGCAACACCTGACACTACAACGAGTACTACAATGAGTAATTATACTATCAAAGATATTGCAGACATTGAACTTTTACTGACTTTGGAAAATATGGATTACAATAACATGGATAGGCTAGACTTACTAAATGACCTTAAAATTGTTCAGGATACATCTATAAATAGTGGCCTCAAACCAAAATCTATGTTTACTCCCAAGTTACCTGGTAATAACGCCATAGAAGTGTTTGGGAGATTAGTAAAAGAAGATCTGTTTAAACTTCAAAAACAGATCAAATGTGGCAACTTTCATAAATCATTTAATATAACTAACAAACAGAGATTGGCCTTGAAGGAACTGGGGAGCAACCAAGACATAGTGATCAAAGAGGCAGACAAGGGGGGTAATATTGTGATTTTAGATAGAGCGAACTATGTTCAAGAAATTGATAGACAATTGGCTGATAGTAGTGCATATTTGAAATTGCAAGGTAATCCCATTAAAAAGATTGTCGATGAATTGGAGAAATTGTTATCTTTATGGTGTGATCAGGGTTTGATTTCCGATCTAGAATTAAAATATATTTTTAATCCTTATCCTATATCACCATGTATATATATTTTACCTAAATTGCATAAAAGTGCGACTTCACCGCCAGGCAGACCTATAATATCAGGAATCGGATCGCCTACGGAAAGACTTTCTGAGTTCATTGATAGCTACTTGCAGCCGATTGTCAAAAACATTCCTTCATATCTACAGGATACGAAGGATGTTCTACGTAAACTGGAGGACGTGAATTGGACTCCAGATATGATGTTGGTCACTCTAGATGTATCTTCTCTATATACATGTATCCCCAAAGACAAAGGTTTACAAGCAGTGCGACACTTTTTGTCTGGGAGATCGGCATCTCACATGGAACACACTGAAATGATACTGTATATGATTGAATTTACATTGGAAAATAATGTATTTTTACATGAGGGACAATGGTTTAAGCAAGCACAAGGAGTAGCTATGGGCTCACGATTCTCTCCATCGTATGCAAATATGTATATGGGTTTCTTTGAGGCAATACATATTTGGAAAAAGTGCCCTTCTGTATTTACTGATAACATTTTCTTCTGGGGAAGATTTATTGATGATGTCTTAATGATTTGGACTGGATCTGAACAACTATTAATGGAATTCTATGAATATATCAACTGCAATATCTTTAACATTCAAATGACGTATGATTTTAGTAAGAATAAAGTTTGTTTTTTGGATCTAGAGATATCCATCACAGACAACAAGATCCATACAAAAATCTATCGCAAACCAACAGCCTGCAATTCTGTACTACATGCAGAAAGTGCGCACCCCAAAAGTCAAATTTCAGCCATTCCCTTTGGGGAAATGACAAGATTAAAAAGAAATTGTAGTGATCCAAATGTATGTAACATGGAATTAAATAAATTGGAGGATAGGTTTACACAGAGAGGCTATTCAAAGCATATCATTAAAACATCAAGAAAAAAGATTGATCAAACATGTAGATCCACTCTCTTGGGTCAAAATATGAAAATGCGAGATAACTCAGCATACAAAGCAATACGTTTTTGTACGGCGTATAGTCAGAATAGTCACAATATACACCGTATTCTATGTAAACATTGGAACGTACTACAGACAGATGAGACACTTGCTGCTCTACTTCCTAAGAAACCAAAAATGGTCCACAGAAGAGGCAAAACTATTAGAAATGAAGTCTGCAAAAGTTTCTTACCACCGATAATGGAAAGCAAAGCAACATGGCTTCCCAAAAAAATTGTGGGTTTCTATAGGTGTGGGAATTGCAATATGTGCAACATGGCACTGCATAAAACTTCTGAATTCAGTTACAATGGTAGTGACAAATACAAAATATCCACCTTTATCAACTGCAATACAAAATTTGTGGTATATATATTGGAATGTATATGTGGCCAGATATATGTGGGCAGTACAATCAGGCCCTTAAAGGAACGAATCCAAGAACATATCAGAGCCTTAAGAAATTATGATACAGCATCACCACTAGTACGGCATGTCAATGATAAACATCCAGGAACTGAGGTCCCATTAGTAAAATACATGGGTATAAATCACATCCCAACAAATGTTAGGGGTGGCAATAGAACATTGGATTTGCGAAAAAATGAGGCAAAATGGATCATTAAATTGAGAACGATCGAAATGGGCATGAACTTGGATGATGAATTGTATCATTTCCTCTGAATGTATTCACTGGGTATACTACTGATGAAGAATAACATACATATGTATGAGCAACTTACTCTGGTGATATACATTGTACTACCATATTTTTGGGGGGATTTTTCCTTCTTTCACCCTAGTTTCCCTATATACTGGGGGGACTCTTTACTTCCTCACTCTGCATGTGCATTAATTTTGACACTTCCCTATATACTGGGGGGACTCTTTACTTCCTCACTCTGCATGTGCATTAATTTTGACACTTCTATATACATTTGGGGCATTTATTTTGTTGTAATTATGGAACTTGATGTCCGAAAGCTAAGGGAAAATTGATCTCTTTTGTTGGCAAATAGATCTAATTGGCATTCTTCCATATACTTTAAGTGGATTGCCGGCTTAGTAAAAACGGCGATTGTTTGGAGATACATATGATCTTTGTATCGAAATCTCTCCTGTCATTGTGGCTGGGGTACTTGTTGAATAACACAATGTACTATAATTGCCATATAATAATGGCCGCCGTACTTGTATGCCTTGGACTTAATATGTCCATAGACTGGAATTGCCACATCAAAATGGCCGCCATATATACACATAAATAGACGGCAAGTCCTTCCTTGCTGTTTAGTAATTCTATTTTCAGTAATGAACCCTTTTTAAGATGGCCGCCATAGTCCTGTCGGACAGGCGGAAGTCCGGCTTTGCTGTTCATTAGCCTGCTTTGAAATTGAACGCGGCATTTTAAATGCCGGCACGGGGGTTACAGGCAGGACATAATAGCCAGAGGACTAACGGAGGGCACACGATTCCCTCCGTCATTGCTATATATGATCGCGTTTTGAAGAAAAAACGCGGCATGCACTAATGCCGGCGAAGGGCTCATATTGATTTTCGGGCCCACAGAAGACTTACAGGAGGCACATACTTCCCTCGACGTTTCTTTGCCGAGATTTATCAGCAGACGGGCTTGGAGAGTAAACAAAAAGAATAGAAAGAGGGGTGAATAGGTAAGTTAATAGCACGTTAGTTGGTAATGGTATTTAGTGTAAGTAATGGAAAAATTGAGCCATATTAATGTGTTTGTTTCATTGTTGGAAACTATGGAGACACTGATATAAATTCTGTTAGGTGAATGGACGTAGATAGAAACTAAAGGCTATTTGGTTTTGTAGAAAGGTTACTAGAGATATTTTATTTGTCTTTATTCCAGTTGACTCACCAATAGACGAAACTAGCAATGTCCAGTATTTAAATTGATTATGAAGAAGGAAAAGATGTGATTGATTGTGGTTTTGAAACAGGTCAGTAATGGCATTATAATGAGTAACTTCCACATTTTTTAGGAGTATTTTGGACAAAGCAAAAGGAGGTTAATGAAATGGTCTTTCTTTCCCCCCTCTTGTTATAGAGTATGGTAGATGTGATATGAATATAACGGACATAGAAGTGAGCAAAGGTACATAATTATTCTACACCATGGTATAAGGAGGGGTCACTTGAGGCATTGAGCGGTCTAATATTAACTAAATATGAATTCTAGATATGAACTGTTAGAATGCCAACAAAAGAAGTCTTTTTACACTTGGGTGTGCATGTGGCATGTTGAACTTTGGATATGGCTTTGATATACCAATTTTTTGAGACGTGGGGAGTATTCTATGCTATATCTTTGGACATTAAATAACACTTTGCCACTAAAACTATGTGTTGGTGGTTCTCTTCTCTTCCTGTGTAGTTTCTGGTTTAGATTCAAATCAATATTATAAATATGATTTGTATAGAATATGTTGGACACCTAACTGACCAAAAGAATACCTTTGTTTGGTGATTTTGGAAAACAATAGGATAAAATGTAAATATGTTTTAACTTTTGTGTAAAATTGTATATATATGTTTGTCGTGTATTGATTGTTGTCTGTTGTGATTTTCTCAGCCTTGAAGAAGTCCAGTCAGGACGAAACACGTGTCGGCTGATGGCTATTCATTTATTTTCTTCATGTTTTGTATATATATGTATATGTTTATGTATTTAAGAAGATTTTTCCTTTTTGTATTAAAACTTATATTCGCATGGACATATTCATCTTTTGGTTAGTTGTATATTTGTTTACAGTATGTTCTGGTCAGATTTATGAATGTTTAGTTTATTTAAGGAAGAGAGAGGACCAAACAAGCATTCTAGGGGAATTTATTATGATATGTTAATTGGTTTCTTCAAGATATTTGACTATCTCTTAAGTAGAGATATTGTTTTGCTTGGTGTGCACCACTGGTTTGTTTTTGTAGCATTAACCCTCCTACATCTGGGCAGTCAGGGAACATTTCCCTCAGGGCCGTCCATATTTAATGCCTGTACGAATTGAATGTGGCTCTGTTATGCTCAGTGTTTACCTGTGTGAGCTCTGGGATGTGAGCTCAAGTACTTAGCAGACTTTTGACATTGCCTATTGCTAGGTTTATTCCTGTGGTGTTCTTCACAAAACATGAGATAAAACAATGGTGGCAATTTGGTTCTTACCCCTTCTTTATCCATCTGAGCCCATGGCACATAGATGTCCCTGGCATGCTGTTCTGCAGTATAGGGTAACTTTTGGCTGTTGGTAGAGCAATCCTGCATGTAGGGGAAGTTCCACTTAGGAGCTCCCCCTCCATGCATGGTGCAATCTTCTGCAATATCTATGTACTCTGGTTCAAAGGATCCCTCCTCCGGCCACAGTCTTTTGCACTGGTCTCTTCCCTTGGTCTAGCAGGCTAGCAGGTGACTAAAGGGTTGAGCAAAGATCTCACCTTTCTAATGGGCCACTATCTCTCTTGGGGTTAGTTTGTCCATCCTGCACGTACAGGAGGAGCAGGAGACATGACATTTTCATTGCTGCTTTCCTCGTGCGCACACTAATGTGCCATCTTGATTCTCCTGCTTCTAAGTTGAGCTTGCACCAGAGTACCTTGACTCTGCTTTCCTAGACATCCCCTCTCCTACATTGATAATCTGTTGAGGCTCGGATCCCAACCAGAAGCCTCTCTCTCCCTCTCTCTCTCTCTCTCTCTCTCTCTCTCTGCTTAGTTTGCATCTTTCCTCTAAATTCCCCATAGGTGGACTCCTTCGTTCTGAGCTATGCACTTTTTTTTGGTCTGGAGATGCCATTAAACTTGTTTTCTTTTGTTTCTTCAGCTACCTTAAATAACCCTGTGGCTCCCTCCTCGTAATCAGGTCCTGGTGGACTGGGCCCCCTTTCCTCACCTCTGCTAGTTTTGTCTCTGTCCAGAACTGATATGACTCTTCCTGTCACTCAAGTGTGCTCACCAGAACCGGTGGGAGTGCCTGTTCTTCCTGTCACTCAAGTGTGCTCACCAGAACCGGTGGGAGTGCCTGTTCTCCGTGTCGCTCATATTCCTTGGGCTGAATGAAATGGACAGGGGGGTCAAACTTGTGGGAGCTTTAGCTGCTGGTCGGGGTAGTGCTGGGATTGCCTGGGCCATGTCAGCCTGTTAGTCTGTCATGGCTGGGCCTAACAGTATGCTGTTCAGTAGGGGGCCCTCCAGCTCCAGCGACTGGTGGATTGGTGTATCCTAAAGCGGAAATAGTAACTATTGGGGTGAGTACCTCCATTCCTGCATGTTGCAGGGGAGGTGCAGATGCCTTGGATGCTGACTGTCGGTTAGTTTTATGGGTCTAGGCCTCCTCAAAGATGGTCCATAATTCTAATAGTGCTTCTCTCCTGTCCTTCTTTTGCCCTTCATACTTGGTCTGTATGTGTGTCCTCATGTGTTTGATTATGTTAGTGTGAAAGGTTCCCTCGTTTGACCAGGGAAACAGGTGTGCCTTAGTATGTGTATAGCATTCATGGCAAAACTTGTTAAGTTTTTAAGCCGGTATGGGGAACCTGGTTTGCTTGTGTTTTAGTGGCTACTTCATGATAAATTGAGCAGTTTTTTATGGACAGATCCACTTCTAGTTTTTCTGGTTTTCTTTGAATCTTAAGTTAAATAAGTTTCACTGTTCTAGTTTTCGGGAATCTTAAGTTTTAGTCTGGTAGTGTTAGAAATATATACCCAGGGATTGTTAATTCTATGCTGGTAGTGGGGAAATATATATGTGGGATTGTTAATTCTAACTACTTTACTAAGAGCTCAGAGTTATTTACAGATACATAAACATGAACATTTCACAAACACAAATAGCAAGACATATAAAGGATCACAACCTAGAATAAAGTACAATTGTTAGTTCAAACTTCATGTTATTTGGCATCAAATAGCAAATATTACTTTGGCATGAAATGGTGATTGTGAGAAATAGCAACACCTTCATGTAGCGCATGAGTCAGTGACAAACGCAACATTTAAGACAAAACACAGTTGCATTAATTTACCAGCACTAAAATATCAAAAATACATCCATTTTCAATAACAGAAGAAAATAACAGAGAAAAAATGAGACTTTGTCAAAAATACCTTAACCCTCTCCTAGCGTGTGCTATCCTGTGAGCAGGGGAAGATCTGCATTGTACACAGGACTAAGGGTCATATTTATATGCAGTTTTGTGTCAAAAAGTTTAATGCCGGCTAACGCCATTTCTTGGCGCCACCAGGGCGTCAAATTTATGCTTTGATGCTCTGAGTCATTGTGCCTCATCGTAAAGAAAAACAACGTTATTGCGGCGAAAATAACTTTAATCTGGTTTACAACGTCGCAAACTGGATACGCGCCATTTTTCCTGCAAGTGTGCAAAAACAGGAAAATAAACTAAGGAGCCCCAAAATGGATCCCAGAAGCCATGAGAGACCCCAGGAAGACTCCAACCGACCAGGAACAAGCCAGGACGACCCAGACAGAACAAAAGGAAGTGTCTGGTCAGTGCATAGAAGCAGGAAATACTGGTGAAAGAGGTGATGGAACACCAGCATCAACTTTTTGTCACCTGAAAATTGCCAATTGGGAGGAGAGAGGCAATTTGGCAACAAATTGTGGACAAGATAAACAGTGTGGCAGAAGTACGGAGAACAGTCACTGAGTGCAAGAAACACTGGCATGACTGCAAGTGCAAGAGCAAGGAAAAGATGGAAAGGGGCTGGAAAGCAGCAGGGCAGACTGGAGGTGGGAGTCCAGCACCGCAGGAGGCCCTGGACCACATGGAGGAGATGGTGGCAGCCGTCATCCCAGAGGAGATCGTCACAGGAATTCAAGGACAGGACAGCGCAAACTACTAGGAAACCACACAGATGCAGGGTAGGCTGCATGTGGGACAAAATTGGCTAAATGTTAACTGTAAGCGGGGGGGACATACCTACTACACAATGCATGTCAGCCATGAAAATCAGGCAGTGGAAAGGGCAAAGGGGCACAGCACGGGTGCATGGGCTGTGCAGGAGAAACCAGGGGCACAGCACAACACTACACCAACAACCTTTGCATGGGGGTACTCTGCCATGCCAAGGATGTTGGAAAGGCAAAGCCAGTCCAGGAGGGTACAATGTAAAACTGGCTTGCTGCCACACGACAGCTGGTATTGTCGCTACATGTACTAGGGCTCAATTTCCAGTCTCAGGCCATATCTGGAAGTGGTATTTACCATTGACAACAGTTGCCACTACCACCTGTGCTGTGTGTGCAGGTCAAGTAGCTAATGGCAGTAACGTGCCCATGGATCAAACACACCCAAAATAGAGGGTTCCAGAAGACGACGTTATCAATCCTCTGTAGTTCCTATCAAAGTGTAAATCCTCTCAAATGCTCATGTCTATAGGCGCTATAAACATCAGGTATTGTAACTTACATTATGAAGTACACAGCAGTAATGTCTTATCCATGCTGCACATTTCAGGGTCTACCCCGTGCCTGTGTTACAATAGCTGCAATGCCACCTTGCAACATCCCAAATGTCATACTGCTAAGAAAACAGCGTTGAGGGGGAGGACATATGTGTCTAGCTAGTTAAATATACCCACATCGTCATAAGAGGAAATGGAACACTGCCAGGACCATCAGTGCAATCCAACGTAGCACACATTCCCCAACATCAACATTACACACTACCAATGCTGACACCTGTATCGTGCCATGCCAGTGCTATACATAGTATGTGCTTGACCTCAGCAACATATAGGTGTATGTGATATATCTGAGACTAGGTCAGTTCCATATTGTTAAGTGTGGTGCAAGTGGCATCAGAACACCCACAGCCATTGCAAGGCTGCACCATTCTAATGGAGGTAGATGGAGGGTTGAGTAGGACAAGAAGGTGGCAACATACAATTTGGACAGAACCTACATCTAGAGGATGTGACGCAGACAAATCTGCAAACTGCCCACACTACATGTGACATGCAGGTGGGGCATAGGCCTGGGAGAATGCTTACATGAACAGGAACCAAGATTACTATGTCTCACTAAGAGGAAGTCAGTAACGTCAATTTACACACAGACACACCTATTGTACAATATCTCATTGCAGAGGGCGATGGCTCTCCTGGGGATATGCCTGTCCTGGACTTCCCAGATGACATGGATGACGAGCTGACAACCATTATAGCCAGCAGACCCTCCAAGATGTCCTTGGAACCCCCCATCCCCCACCTTCAGTCGCTAGGAGGAGTACAGGTACAGCAGCCATCACAGAGGACCCACCCACCACCCCAATAGTACGACCTGCCAGCTCCAACCCATCTGAGGACTCTGGGGACACTGGTACCACCTTTGAGAGGACAGTAGTGGGAGTACAGCGGCAGCTGGCCAAGGAGGTGCGGGTGGGGATGCAAAATATGGTAGCCAGCCTTGAGGAGATGTGCATGATGTCATCTGTAGAACAGGCAGCAGCCATGCAAGTGTTACCATCCCTCCTGCAAGGACTACAACAATGTGTAAGGGAATTCACCACAGCAGTTAGGGAGTTGCCAAACACCTGGCATCCCAAACCTTTCACTGCGTGTACAAATGCAGTCAAGACCCCCTCAGGGCTGACCTGGCTGCCTACCACAGTGATGTAGCTGCTATACTCAAGAACCAGCAGCTCCTCCTTGCTGCAGTAACGCCCTTAATAGCCCCACAGTTGGCAGCTACTGGGAATTCCGACTCCACGTCTTCAAACACTGAAGTATGTGTTGCCCCTTCAAACCCACCATCACCAAGGGCATAGGAGATGACACACACATCAGAAGAAGAAGACGCGGAACAGATCACCTTCACCCATAGGAGTACCCATTAGCACAAGCCCATGCCACAAGGGCACTAATACCCTAGGTCCTGTGCTTGTTAACATGCCAGTCTTGCTACAGTTGGTCACATGCACTGTTCTCCAGCACACTGTTTACCTTGACACTATGCACTGTAATTGTCTCTCACTACCTCATTGGCAATTCATGTTCCTCTGCACTGTATGACACTTCACCCCAGCATGTCCAATGACATTTCCCTCACCATTGCACTTGTGTTGCATCACAATAGAAGGCGTTACACTAATGGACTCACAATCGTGGACTATGTAAATATTACACTACAGCACTTTAAAATAAATAGCACTTACACAACCACTTTGTCTCTGTGTAATGTGACACATCAACTGTGTAGGAAATTAGTGATGTATGTCACAAGTCAATGGCCATAGAATGTCAGTACAACAGTGTTGAAAGAATGTGGGCTGATAACTATGCACTGGGATCTGGATTTTATCATCATATGTGCTTCCTTAGGCTTATTTCTGAAGTGAAATGAAAACAAACAGTACAATGCTGTGTAGAACAGAAAAGTCAGCTTCAAAGTATGCATAAGCTAAAACTCAATGTGGCCAACATTCCCTTAAATACAATATTTATGTATGTGACATCTGACTATAAACTTTCATTACACACACACCATACAGCAGGAATGGATGTGTATGAGTGTATGGACAAATATGTGACCTTAGAGTACAATAAAATAAATGATAGGCATGAGTTATGTATACAGAACTACATACGATTATACCATCACTCTGCTTATCAGGGTTCACATGAACATCAGGCTGCAGGCAGACATCCACAGTGCCCAAGATTCCAATTCAGGACTCAAACAATGACAGATTTAAAAACACATCCAACCATCACAACACATTGAGAATCATAGTAACCTTGAGTGGTGGGTGCATTGGATGGCAGATGCATAGAGAAGTAGCTTCGGGGTAGCTGCCAATGTGACAGCTCATTTGGAATTGGGAATAACCATGTCAATAATGGGATTCTGATGCAGGATGGAACAGAAATGCAAATACTAAATTGACACTGTACACTCATGCCAAGGCACTCATCCCCAAGGATATGACACATACTGTAAAGGAGTAACTAAAACTTTATTTTACAGTAGTAAAGGAAACTTAAACTAGGGGAAACACTTTAACTAACCTAACCTATCCTAACTATACATTACCCACAACTGAGCCTAACTACCCTAAGCTAAACTTACTTATCACATTTAACTAAACACTCTAAACATCAACCCCCTACCCCCCATATATGACGGGACACATGTAGGACAACATATACTAACCTAAACACACACTGACTTATCCTAAACAAATATATATTTTTTTGTATTTTTAAAATAAATATATATATATATTTTTTTTTATACACATAACCCCAACATCATTCAACAAAAAAAAACATGTAATAATATAACCCCCTTTAACCCCAACTCACTTATACTAACTAAACTAACACCTTACTCTAACCTAACACTAAGCCCCCTAAACCCACTAAAGATAAGAACGAGGAAAGACTAGATTTTTTTGATACCCCGCAGTCTCCTGCTATTGCGGGACACCTCCTGCTGCAGCCTGTCCATCCTGTGCAACATTTTTTGCATGTCAGCTTTCAGTGTATGTATGTCCTTATTGTCTATCACAGCAGCTGGGGTTGTTTGGGTTCCACTTGTTGATATCATTGATGGTGCCAGTGCCATGGTTGGAGGGGGAGGTGCAGGAGGTGCTGCTTGGGGGCCTGGAGCAGATGAGGTTGAGGGACCTGCTACAGTGGCTGTCATCCTTGGGGCCACTGTGGTCTGAGCTGTGGTGGTGGTGGCTTTTGTGGGCAAGGCTGCCCCCCTTGGGCAAATGTCCTCCAGACCCCTGTGGCTCTCTCATGGCGATA
This sequence comes from Pleurodeles waltl, assembly GCF_031143425.1. Taxonomy (NCBI): domain Eukaryota; kingdom Metazoa; phylum Chordata; class Amphibia; order Caudata; family Salamandridae; genus Pleurodeles; species Pleurodeles waltl. The sequence continues at coordinate 228,133,804 of NC_090443.1, forward strand.
ACGGTGTGCCATATTGTGGAACCCAGCCTCCATATCTAGTATGTGGTGGTAACGCATTGCCCACCTCTGTATTTCGCTGATCTCAAGGGCATTCATATTGGCAGCTGTAAAAATAGAGAAAGCCAAACATTAGTGACATCATTGTGTGATACATCTACAGATCATATTCTAACACTTCATTAAAAATAGCATATACAGTCCAAATCACAGAACAGATGATAGAATGTTGCTGAGGAATTACATGCCAACGCAGCCTACACATCTACTATCTAACAGCACAGCAATGCACAACAAGATGTGTACTTAATTAAATGATCTGTGCATCTTTGTACTGCTATTAGTCACATAACAAATGCTGCAAGTACTCCACATGTGCCAGGCCAACTAATGAATATCTTCTGGATGACAATCTAGGCCCACAAGACCTGTGAATTGTAAATGGAACTGGCTGGACTGAATGCAGTTGGTAATCCTGAGGGGCCATTGTAGGTTCAAATACATAAATGTTTAAATTACATGTCTGTCTCCCACACTGGGATCCTCACACCTAGATACACATATTTCCTGACCCTAACCCTGTGCCTCAGGGGGGGATGGACATGCCACACATAGTTTCAAACATCAAGGACAGCCAGGAACCTTTGGACAGCCAGGAACCTTTGGACAGCTGTCCATGGGTTTAGTCAGCCACCACAGGTAAGGAGGCCTGCCAACTAGGATTTACTCAAACATTAGTCAATCACATCCACATTAATTTTCAAAATGTGGACAATTGTCTACATCATTACAATTCACTGACATCATTCCAAAATGAAGCACATTCATGCAAGCACCCATCTGGCCTTGACCTGCATGCACGCCTATAACATTTCACTCAAGTGCCACATAAACGGAGCACAACATGTGGATATAGATGCTGCTAGGAAGTCAAACATACAGTCCTACATGTTGATTACTTAACAGGGATGCACAAGTCTATGGGTAAAACTTCAGCATCACTGGTCTGTGTGAATCAGGGTATGACTTGCTGACTAAATCATAACACTGGCCACCTCCAAATTAATCATTGGCATACATGTAGCAGCAATTCACCCTGTTCACCTGTACATGCCTATAGCGCAGCACTCGACTCCCAATATATGACTCTCCTCCACAGAATGCCCAATTCTAACATGGAACATAATGTCAACCTCCTGTCAAGTCACATTTCAGATCATGTGCCAGCACATCATACCTTGCAATGAGTCTAACACATAGGAGTCAATCACACAACAGCTGCAAACACAACACAGGACAAACATATTAACACTTACTGGATATGTCTGGGTCCGTAAATCTAGCCACTTCACCAATTGTATATGGGGTGGGTCCACCTGTAAAACATGGAAGGGTGAAATATGCTCAATGTCTGCTCACATGTACAAAACTTGGATCAGCAAATTACTGTATTTGATATTTTATATGATAGATCAGCACATCAGGCATGTAGACACATCAACATACATAGTCATGCAAACATGCATTGACACTGTCACTCCAGTGAGTGATATACAAACAAATCCACACATGCACTGGCCCTAACAATCATGTGGTGCCTAACATGAATACTCAACTTAGTGCTTAATTATTTCTAGAGGGTACTCCATTTCATCATTTGTTATTATGAGATACATGCAAAGCCACATTCATGGTTCACTACAATACCAGTGACTCAGGTATTGTGGCTTGTGCATCAAGGGACAAAGAGTTACTGTGTGATGCGCATGTGGGTAGAGTTTTTATTCTGGAATTATTGTGCTATCAATGGTCCATTATATGTGTGCCTGTGTTTTATGTAGGTTACATATGCCACATTGACAGTGTACCTCAGAGCCGTATATCCCCCTTATGACAACATGATGGCAGGGATCCTGTGTGCTACTTGATGACAATGTTACGCTAAACATGGATTGGCCATTTATCTAAATCAAAACAACAACAAAATGTATGCTGACAGTGTCTAATTTGATCATCCTTGACAGAATGCATGGGCACAGGTGTATTCATTGCACCTGAAATGTGTTCCTCTGGGCCCTGTGCACCTATATCAGGTATTGTAGTTCACAGTTTGCCACATTCATTATCTCAGAAAGGCCAAGTTGGGTGATCTGTGGTAATACAACCAAACTGATACTGTCCGCTTGATGAGGTAGGTCTCTATTTGTAAAGCGCCTTGGGAAATACAGCACTCACAGGAATGCTGGCCAGTTGATCTTAGCATACCACCATGTTTGTGATAGCCTTATACTGAGAAGTTAACAATTGTATATATGCTGCACTATATCAGCAGGGGTGTACCAAACGTGAAATAGCAAACTATTTAGTCACTTTAAATGCATGATGGAAGCAGTCAGTAGTCCCTTGCACAACATCATGCAAATAAATAATTTGTGACCGTGCATTCACAAAGATCAGGGATCCCATGATGACCCATTAACTTTACAAAATTGTTTGGCTATAAAGTGACACAGATGGCAAATGCACCAGCTCTGTACCAGCAATTGGGCAGAAGGCAAAAATGTTGTTGGGCCATGCTACTCAATGATATGATTTCTACGCCTACCCCGAAGAGCCACAAGGTGAACCTGTTTACTGCTACTGCAATCTGGTGGAATCCGGGCACAATTAGAGTTGGCCATGTGAAAGATTATCTGTCCAGACGTAAACACACAGAAACAATTAACTTAGGACCAGATGTTTTTTTTTAATGTGTTGCATTTGCTTCATTTGTTTACACTACAGTGATGGAAAGTAGCACAAAATATCTAGATATTATAAAGTGTGCATTACTTTGGCATACAGAATTAATTTAAATGCTGCACAAACAAAGTCGACATATCAGCCTAAGATATTAACAGAGGTTAGGAAGATCTTTGCACGTATGGCCATGAATACTGTTCAAACATAGTTTTTAAAAAATGGGGACTACATTGGTTCCTTGCATTAGCATGTGAAATACATCTCATTCCTGGTACACTCACAGGCCCTGAATAATACTTTTGTTTGTGCCACATTACCATCATCTATTGATGTCAAAGTGGCACTAATTTACAAGATAAAGTTGTCTTTTGTAAGTTTGTGCATCTTTTGTATCAACAAATGACGGTAATGCGTAGCAAAAATTGTATACATCAGGGCCACTGTTTGTTCAATTTGCATTCCACATGTCCACAAACATTGCATGCAGAATGTCACAACATCTGCTACTGTCACTACAGAACATCATACTGTACACATTTGTCTAATTTGTACTCACCAGCAGGGCCACCAATCACCACACTCAGGTGGTCCAGGAGGTCCTGCTCTCGGGCCACAAGGTCAGCCCAGCAATGTTTTGATTGGTGGTCATTGTGCTGGCTGTTGAACAGTCTTCTTAGGTGGAACAGCACCTTTGCCCACCTTAGCCTCCTAGCCTCCGTGTGATACCCCTGTATCACTCTGCCACCAGCCTCGAACATCAAGGGGAGGAAGTAGCACACCAGCCACACAAAGGCCCCCAGCTCCTCCTCACCCATTCTCCCCAGACATGGCCTTCCCAACATCTCAACAATAATAAGGAAAGGAAAGGGAAAAGACAGAAAAACAGGAAAAGGAGGTATGGAAAGGAAACTTAAAGAACCCACAAACAGCTCAACAATGCCCCAACTAACAATACCTACTTACACACTCCCAACAGTACAGTGACAAATCTAATCTCAAAAAATGACAAAAACACACTAACACTGATTTACACAGACACAAAAACAACAGATGACAATGGCAATAGCACACAGTAGACAAAAGCACAATATTCAAAGACACAACTCTAAATACAGCCACACAGTCTAGAAGAATTACAGACTGCAAAGTGAAAGTGAAAGTACACCCACTGTACCATTTCTGTGAACAGGATATTCTATTACATCACTTCCTGTCTCAAATGCGGTGCGTTTTTATTAGTTTGCGTGAAATTTTATGACGCTAACAGGCTTTGCGTCAATATTTTTTTACGCATATGCTTAAAATTTCCCCCGAATTTAAGGATCAATTCATTTTTAATGGATAACCGATTTCATGGGGTGCAGTGTTGGAATTAACACTAGGAACCAATCAATGTAATATGGGTGTGAGCATCATTTTTTAATGCATATGCGTCATAATTTGACACATATGTATCTTTCTTTACGCTTTTGCGTCAAAAACCTGTCTATAACTGTGTTTGTTTGATTTTTCTTTTTTTAACATATGTTGGAAAATGGGTTATTGGTAGGGCAGGTAGGTACCTACACCTAGCAACAAGCCACAAACCTCCACAAAAGTACAGTTAGGTCTCAGTAAATTAATCCCAGCTCTACCCTTGGTAGCTTGGCATCGAGCGTCAAGGCTTAACTTAGGAGACAAAGTGTAAAGCATTCAAATATCACAAAACAGTATTTAAATAAAACACAGGAAACAGTTTAAAAATCCAAAACCAATTTATAAAAATAGCTTATATTTTTATCTTTAAAATGACACAAAAACGATTAAAATCGGTTCAGGGGAACCGGAGATATGAATTTTTAAAGTATTATTATTTTCTAGCGCATAGAAACAAAAAGCGCCAATCGGGTCATCTGGTTGCACCAGGACCGGGACAAGGTCAAACTTTCAGGCCGACCGCGATGGAGCCCTGCTCGGATACAGGTCGCGGGAAGCCTCGGTTAAAAAGTTACCTTCTGACTTAGTCTTTATTTTGAAGTTTTTCTTCACCGGGACGAACCTGCCAGTTGGATCCGACCTCCTGGAGCCCTTGTCCGGATACGCGAAGTCAGTTTCCTCGGTGGTGATTTCTACCTTCGGACTTAGTCGTTTTTTCGAGATGAAAATCCTTCGACCGGGGTAAACCTGGATCTTGATCCGACGTCCGTGGAGCCCTTCTCGGATACGATGGCTGGAAGGTCCCGGTCAACTTTTTACGTTCGGACTTAGTCTTTTTTTCGGATGTTTTTCTTGACCGGGACGAACCACGAAGTCAGGCCGGGTCGCGGTTGAGGCAAGCCGGCTAGAATTTCCGCGTCGAGTCGGTCACTTTATGGAGCTTTTTTCTAAAATTTCTCCAATCTTTTCCAAACTTCTGGGGCTTCACCCTGATGTTCTTTTAAGGTTCTTTTGGGGTCCACAGCTCACCCCAAGGGTCCAGAAGTTCTGTGATGGTCCCTGGGAAGTGCGGACTTCAACTCCCAGAGTGCACCTGGCGCAAACTCCTTTTTGGCCACTGGGCAGTGGTCAGCTGGTCACTTTTTCAGGAGTTGGTGCAGGGGACTCTGGTTAGCAATTTTTCACCTGTAGCAAACAGGGAGTCCCTCCTTGAACCAGTGGAAGCCAGGCAAAGTCCTTCTTGTGGTGAAGCCCAAGTGTGCAGCTGGTGCAGTCTTTCTGAGTGCAGGGTCCAGGTGCAGGCCAGGGGTCCAGCAGGGCAGTCCTTCTTCTCCTTGTAGTTCTTTCTTCTTGAAATTTGGTGGGGATCTGAGGCGTGGGTGCAGGTCTGCCAGTTTTATCCTTGCTCCTGGGTGAAAAGCAGGGGGGCCCTGGTCCTCCAATCAGGGACAGGGTCGTCCCCCTGTGATGACCACTTCCTGGGAAGTGTGGCAAAAATCCATCCCAGAAGGCAACAGTCTCTAAAAATCCAAAATGGACGAATCTGATTTTTGGAGGAGAGATCTGGCTGAGCCCACCCACTGGTGTGGCTAAAAATCATAAACACACCCCTCTCCTGCCCTCTCCTAATCTAATCAAGGGGGCACCTAGCTGTCTGGGGTTGCAGGATGTGGGGGTGTTGCTGGGTGCTGCAAATGTCCTTCTCTGCCTTTGAAGACCAGTTTGGCAGCCCTCCCCCTTCCTGCCTCACCATCTGCTGAGGGGAGATTCTCTCCCCCAAGCACATTCCTTTGTGTGAAGTCAGGCCACTTCACACCTCATTAAAGTAGCCTGGCAGAAGCTGCTGCAGGCTGGCCAATCAGAGCACAGCAGCAAAAACAATGCAGAGCTGAAATTGGCAACTTTTTAGGTAAAGTCTAAACTTTTTACCTGCACTAGTTATATTAAATCCAACAACTGGAAGTTGTGGGATTTATTATAACAATCAATTTGATACCAAATTCTTGGTATGTAACATTTAAGGAGACTTTAAAATTTTAAATAAAGTCTGCCCATTCTAGCCTATGAAGGCCATTTACTTCAATGAGGGAAAAATGAATTTGGCTGTTTTTACCTCACCAGGGCTTATAAATCTACTTTTATAAAGTCCCTGCTTATAGTTACATGGCACCCAGCCCTAGGGGCACATAGGGCACACCTTAGGGGTGACTTATATGTAAAAATAAGGTAGTTTAAGACTTTGGAAGTACCTTTAATTCCAAAGTCGAATTTGCATATAACTTTAATTTAAAAGCAGCCAGCAAGGCAGGCTTGCTTTTAAAATGACACTGGGCACCTCAGCAATGCACCTAGGTGTGCACCACCTATGCTGTGGCCCCTAAACCTACATGCCCTACCATATACTAGGGACTTATAGGTAGGTTAACTTAGCCAATTATAATTAGCCTAATTTGCATATCCATTTTACACAGAGCACAGGCCCTGGGACTGGTTAGCAGTACCCAGGGCACCATCAGAGTCAGGAAAACACCAGCATAAAGTGGAAAATGGGGGCAAAAAGTTATGGGGCCTCTGCAATCAGCCCCAGTTTCTCACACAACCCCCCCTCAGCCCACACGCCCAGGAGACTCAGCCCAACCCTGGGAGAGTCTTCCTGGCTTGTTAGGCGAGGAAGACAGTGAAGAAAACTGGCTGTCCCTTTGCAGGGCCTACTCTGCCTTATATCCTCCTGTCAGGGTCACTCCCTCTGGGTAGTGATCCCACCTCAACAATGAAAGGACCCATCTCAAACTGAAACTTCCCTCTAGGAGGGTTTTCCTCCTCTCTCTCTGCCAACTTGGGTAGTGAGGTGCCCACCTCCCCTACTCTTAACTTTGCTAGGGCAACACCTAGCTTACCCAAAGAGGTCACCCAACACTTGAGCAACCCCACCATGACCAACAGGGTCAGGGGGCCTACTTTGCTATTGGCCTTGGGGTCTGCCTCCCAGGCCAAGTACAGTGCTGCCAGGAAGGCTAGCACCCAGCAGAGGCTACTGACAGCTGTCAGTACCCAGAACCACACCCTAAGCTCTCCACTGACAGGTGGCTGAGCTGCTTTAGGGGGATCTTTGGGGTCCTGGCACCCCTCTTGCTGTCTAGAGTGGGGGGCTACCACCTCCTGTGGCAGACACCCTCCTTCCACTCTCCCTTCTGTCAGTGCAGGGGCAACACCTTGCATCTGGACAGCTGCCTGACTACTCAGGACTTCCTTGGGGTCAGGTGAGGCCTCACCAGTGCCAACTCTGGGCTCCCCCCCTACTGGGGCAGAAGGCCTTTGGCTCCCTGGAACTCTCTTTAAGAGTGGCCTACCCTTCCTTTTCTTCTTTCCTTTTCTTGGGGACCCCTGTCTCCTAACTGTAGGGACTGACTCCCCAGGACTTTGGGTTGGGGGGGCGCCCTGGGCGACCACCCCATCTGTGACCAGACTCACCTCTGGGAGGTCATTGCCCAGGATACAATCTAGGGGAAGGTCAGCACTGACTACCACCCTAATCCAGTCAAGGATACCCTCCCTCTCTAGGGGCACTATGGCTACAGGTTTGGAGGTGACCTCCCCTGTGGCTATCCTGACTTTCTTTGTCTTTCCTGGGACATACATGTCTGGGGTCACTAACCGGTCACTCACTATAGTGTGACTGGCACAGGTGTCTCTCAGGCCAGTGGTAGGGATCCCATTCACTTGAATGTGGTGGAAGTGCCTACTCCCACCCTCAGGGATCACCAGCTTACCATCTGGTCCTGTCTCCCAGCACAATGCTAGGAGGACTTCATCATCTGAGGAATCCTCCTCTATGGCTACACTGGACAGCCCAGTGCTAACCACTTTCTTTGGACAGGCTGCATCTCCTCTGAAGTGACCTGTCTGCTGACAGTCAAAGCAAGCCCTACTGTCCAAGAGCTTTTTTAACCCTGGGTCTCCCTGTCTCTGCATGTCAGAGTGGGAGTGGGATTTACTCTCCTCCTTCTTAGGGTTCTGGGGTACAGAGGGAGTCTCTGTGGTGGGCTTACCACCTCCCTCCTTAGGTTTTTGGGGACCTGTCCCCCCCTTCTTGGAGTCTCCCCCCTGGGACTTGACAACCACCCTGGTTCTCAACCACTCATCAGCTGCCTCCCCTAGCTCTCTAGGGTTGGTCAGCTAGAGTCCACTAGATGCTGGCGTAACCTTTCTTGGATACAATTGGTCAAGATGTGCTCTCTCATGATCAGATTGTATAACCCCTCATAAGTATTTACTTTGTTGCCAATAATCCAGCCCTCTAGTGCCTTTAGTGAGGTGTCCACAAAGTCAACCCAAGACTGGGTACTGACCTTCTGGGTGTCCCTGAACTTCATTCTATATTGCTCTGGGGTCAGACCAAACTTCTTGACTAAGCACCTCTTCATACTAGGGTATGAATCTGCCTCCTCCCCCCTTAAGGTCAGAAGCCTATCCCTCCCTGAGTTGGGGACCAACTCCCACAAAAGGGAACCCCAGTATTGAGGCCTAACCCTTCTCATTTGGAGTGCCCTCTCAAAGGCCCCTAGCCACTTATCTATGTCATCCCCCTCTACATAAGCAGGAACCACCCCCTTGGGTAATCTGGGGCAAACTCCCCCACCCATGGACACCTCAGCTTCTTTATCGCTGCTTCCATCTTTTTTTTCTTTGCTTGCCCACTTCTTTTTTTCTAGGGCAAGCTTATCTGCCTCCAAAGCTATGTAGACTAGCTGGGCTTCCAGCTCTCTCTCCCTGATGGATGGGTTCTCTCCTCCTGAAAGGACCCTCTTCCTACCACTAGCTTTGGGTCTGCCCCTAGTGACTGTATCCAGTGAGGACCGTTCCTCCTCTTCCTCACTTGGGGTCTGATGCCTTCCCTCCCCTGAGTGGTTAGAGTTAGCATCTTCCTCTTTTTCTTCCTCCACTGGAGCTTCCTCTGTCTCTACCTCTTGGGCCTCAGCCCATGCTGTCAGGGATGTGATCAGGATTTTCTTCCTGAGATCAGTGGTTGCAGGCAACCCTCTTTCAATACACAACCCCCTAAGCTGGACTACTGTCAGTGTGGGTAGGCTAGCCAGATCAAGCTCCATGGTTCCCTAGTTTTGTGTCACCAAAAACTTTTTGCAAAAATTGGAAACAAGAATTTAGAAAAATTACAAAAATTCAATAATTGAAATTAATCCAAATTAATTTTTTAAAAAAATTAAAATTAAAAAAAAAAAAAAAAAATTGCACTAGGACAATTTAAAGGATTTTTAATTTGTTTTATCTAAAACTGTAACGTGATATTGAACACAAGTACAGGATCCCGTCGCTGCTTCCAATTATGTTGGAAAATGGGTTATTTTTAGGGCAGGTAGGTACCTACACCTAGCAACAAGCCACAAACCTCCACAAAAGTACAGTTAGGTCTCAGTAAATTAATCCCAGCTCTACCCTTGGTAGCTTGGCATCGAGCGTCAAGGCTTAACTTAGGAGACAAAGTGTAAAGCATTCAAATATCACAAAACAGTATTTAAATAAAACACAGGAAACAGTTTAAAAATCCAAAACCAATTTATAAAAATAGCTTATATTTTTATCTTTAAAATGACACAAAAACGATTAAAATCGGTTCAGGGGAACCGGAGATATGAATTTTTAAAGTATTATTATTTTCTAGCGCATAGAAACAAAAAGCGCCAATCGGGTCATCTGGTTGCACCAGGACCGGGACAAGGTCAAACTTTCAGGCCGACCGCGATGGAGCCCTGCTCGGATACAGGTCGCGGGAAGCCTCGGTTAAAAAGTTACCTTCTGACTTAGTCTTTATTTTGAAGTTTTTCTTCACCGGGACGAACCTGCCAGTTGGATCCGACCTCCTGGAGCCCTTGTCCGGATACGCGAAGTCGGTTTCCTCGGTGGTGATTTCTACCTTCGGACTTAGTCGTTTTTTCGAGATGAAAATCCTTCGACCGGGGTAAACCTGGATCTTGATCCGACGTCCGTGGAGCCCTTCTCGGATACGATGGCTGGAAGGTCCCGGTCAACTTTTTACGTTCGGACTTAGTCTTTTTTTCGGATGTTTTTCTTGACCGGGACGAACCACGAAGTCAGGCCGGGTCGCGGTTGAGGCAAGCCGGCTAGAATTTCCGCGTCGAGTCGGTCACTTTATGGAGCTTTTTTCTAAAATTTCTCCAATCTTTTCCAAACTTCTGGGGCTTCACCCTGATGTTCTTTTAAGGTTCTTTTGGGGTCCACAGCTCACCCCAAGGGTCCAGAAGTTCTGTGATGGTCCCTGGGAAGTGCGGACTTCAACTCCCAGAGTGCACCTGGCGCAAACTCCTTTTTGGCCACTGGGCAGTGGTCAGCTGGTCACTTTTTCAGGAGTTGGTGCAGGGGACTCTGGTTAGCAATTTTTCACCTGTAGCAAACAGGGAGTCCCTCCTTGAACCAGTGGAAGCCAGGCAAAGTCCTTCTTGTGGTGAAGCCCAAGTGTGCAGCTGGTGCAGTCTTTCTGAGTGCAGGGTCCAGGTGCAGGCCAGGGGTCCAGCAGGGCAGTCCTTCTTCTCCTTGTAGTTCTTTCTTCTTGAAATTTGGTGGGGATCTGAGGCGTGGGTGCAGGTCTGCCAGTTTTATCCTTGCTCCTGGGTGAAAAGCAGGGGGGCCCTGGTCCTCCAATCAGGGACAGGGTCGTCCCCCTGTGATGACCACTTCCTGGGAAGTGTGGCAAAAATCCATCCCAGAAGGCAACAGTCTCTAAAAATCCAAAATGGACGAATCTGATTTTTGGAGGAGAGATCTGGCTGAGCCCACCCACTGGTGTGGCTAAAAATCATAAACACACCCCTCTCCTGCCCTCTCCTAATCTAATCAAGGGGGCACCTAGCTGTCTGGGGTTGCAGGATGTGGGGGTGTTGCTGGGTGCTGCAAATGTCCTTCTCTGCCTTTGAAGACCAGTTTGGCAGCCCTCCCCCTTCCTGCCTCACCATCTGCTGAGGGGAGATTCTCTCCCCCAAGCACATTCCTTTGTGTGAAGTCAGGCCACTTCACACCTCATTAAAGTAGCCTGGCAGAAGCTGCTGCAGGCTGGCCAATCAGAGCACAGCAGCAAAAACAATGCAGAGCTGAAATTGGCAACTTTTTAGGTAAAGTCTAAACTTTTTACCTGCACTAGTTATATTAAATCCAACAACTGGAAGTTGTGGGATTTATTATAACAATCAATTTGATACCAAATTCTTGGTATGTAACATTTAAGGAGACTTTAAAATTTTAAATAAAGTCTGCCCATTCTAGCCTATGAAGGCCATTTACTTCAATGAGGGAAAAATGAATTTGGCTGTTTTTACCTCACCAGGGCTTATAAATCTACTTTTATAAAGTCCCTGCTTATAGTTACATGGCACCCAGCCCTAGGGGCACATAGGGCACACCTTAGGGGTGACTTATATGTAAAAATAAGGTAGTTTAAGACTTTGGAAGTACCTTTAATTCCAAAGTCGAATTTGCATATAACTTTAATTTAAAAGCAGCCAGCAAGGCAGGCTTGCTTTTAAAATGACACTGGGCACCTCAGCAATGCACCTAGGTGTGCACCACCTATGCTGTGGCCCCTAAACCTACATGCCCTACCATATACTAGGGACTTATAGGTAGGTTAACTTAGCCAATTATAATTAGCCTAATTTGCATATCCATTTTACACAGAGCACAGGCCCTGGGACTGGTTAGCAGTACCCAGGGCACCATCAGAGTCAGGAAAACACCAGCATAAAGTGGAAAATGGGGGCAAAAAGTTATGGGGCCTCTGCAATCAGCCCCAGTTTCTCACAACATACATGAAGGCTATAACTATACAAAGATAGGATGTTATGACCTGCTGTGTGTGTTCTAGTGTTTGGGCACATGTGGCAGACCACACTACTGCGGACCATAATACTCATGTTGTTGTGCTGGATTAGCTCTCTTAAATGACGCAACAGCAATTCAAAGTTTTGGAATAACATTGGTATTTCCCAGTTTGAGCAGATGTTGCATCAATGGAGGATAGCAAGGCTACGCAACTAAACAAATAGACTCATGGCCTGTGTGTTTACAGTATGTCTGTGAATTGACTATTTCATTTGTTTTTGTGCCTCTGTGTGAACGTCACAAGAAGTATTTTGCATAATGTGCATGTATGAATGTGTTGTAATTGTGTATAAGTATCAGATGCCATTCATTGAGGTACATCAGTCATGATATGTCCTTGTTATATCTGTAGTGTATTATGCTGTGTGTACTCCCTTGACTTTGGGGGCAAAACATCTCCCATGACAAACTATACACAGGATAGATAGAGGATGGTTGATAATGGCAATGTCAGAAATGTAACCCATCACATTTAATCAAGTGTTGGATACCACTTCATGGTCACTTGTGTGTATACTACCCAAGAGTCAGGCATTTGAACATGCTAGGTAGGTATAGTGTTTCTGACACAAAGTCTAAAATCCAGTCCAAAATTTGTTAAATACACCACAGTTTGAGTCATGTACATGACCTATGTTTCACCTGTGGCTGTGGAGGACCAGCAGACCATGCTGCATGTGTTCACATGTTCCCAGTGGTTCATTGCACAAAGGTGTCCAGTTCAAGTGTGTGGCCATGTGGACCGTGTGTCAGTATTGGTCTCCTTGTTGTCATAGTTACGTGCAGGTCTAGTCATGAGTCTGGGGAGCCATTCCATGAATTAACAGAGTATCCTTCAAAGCAGATTTGACCTAAAGTCAAAGATCAACTAACGACACACATGCTGATAGTCCAGCTATGGCACTGCAGAACTTTAATGAGGCTGACAACAGGGCAACCTTAGTGTGCTTAAAAACTTTATGAATGGGTAATAGGAAACAGGCAGCTTTCATCACAACATGTGTACACAGGGTGGGCTTGAAAATTCCCACTGCAACAGGGAACATCAGTGCCTCTGTGCTAATTAATCTCACAGCTAGTCACCACGCAAGCACCATCAAAAGGTGGGGGCAGAAGTGAATCTGTGTCTGGACCGTCAGGGCACAAACATGTATTGTCCTTACATACACATTGGAAAGCCTTGTTTATTGTGCTGGAGGTACCGTACCAAATCCATGCATACAGCCATAGCACACTGTCACTGTTAGCCAATAATGAATCTATGCAAAACCAGAAAAGGGATGGGGGCTGGATTAGGCAATTTGAATACATGTCCCAGAACTGATTACGATGAGTAAAATGATTAAACTATACAATCGATTTGAGGATTCATTGTAGACCTTCCAGACACAATATTCCAGGAGGAAAGAGAGGGCATGGAAAGCAACTATGGGACAAATTCAGCCACAGGGAACCTCTATGGTTAACGCAAAGACAGGAACCAGTCTGGCTAAGAGGATGCAGGCTCTGTCAGGAACAAAAATGAACAAGGCAAATACACAGTGAGCAGACTCTGACTGGGAAATGTTGGTACAACACTGTGGGAACTAAAAACAGTTTGTGCTGTGGTCTCCAGTGTTACACTATCCCCCAAGGGCTCTGTTACACAAGTGATCTGTACGCCAATGCACAACAAGGAGATTCAGAAAATGGCAGCTTCTAAGCAGTTCCAGGCAGCAGCAAGGGCAGGGCAGGTTCAAATGGCTGGTCTGCATGGTAGTGCTCACAGGTGTGTGCAGCTTCAGTCTCTCAAAAGTCGTGGAGTTGAGAATCAAGTTCAAAGGGCCAACTGGACCTTTCACATGGGAAGCAATGAGCAGCTGATTACAAGTCTTACTGACTACCATGCAGTGCATTATTTGACCTGAAGTCCATGCAGACTGATGAACTATGACTATGGCGTGCCATACTGAAGTGGGAAGCACACAGGAGACAGACTGGGAGTCTGGGTGTGTGTAGCTGAAGATTCTCCAGGTACAGATAGTCCATTTACAGGGGTCCCAAGGGAAGGGTGGGGAGTGACTTAAAACATGGCAGTGGCAGTACTTATTACCTAGGATGGACTGTGCAGGGCATGTCTTGTGAGCAATGCTTGTCATACCTGGGGCACTCATGCTATCCATTTTCAGCTTAGATGGACTTCTTGTCACACACGCTCCTTGCAGAGATAGCTGATGTCACACTTACTGCTCTCAAGGGTCTGGTCATACATTCCTGTTACCAATGCAATAGCACATCCACTGCCTCATGTATGAAACACTTTTGTACCTCATGATTGATGGTGTCTTAGTTCTGTGTCATTTGCTGCAATGGACCATGTCGGCAACATGGATGTGTGTCATAGCTGTTGTCTTCTGATATTGCCCTTCACATTTGAAATGGACAGGATATATGTCATTTACACTGTGTGTGATGTTGGCTGTACATTCACACCCATCATATGTGATGTGGCTTTTGCGGTATCCTAATCTGTATTTCTGCAATGCTCCATGAGGCTAAACTCTGTTTATGATTCCTATGGATCATGTGGTGCATGAAAAATTACCCAGAGCATATTTGAGTGATGAAGTTAGGTGTTTAATGACATATGATAACAAAGTGGTGACGGTGACTATAGTTAGAAGAAGTTTAGTACGATGTGTTGTCTGCAACGCAATCCTGCAGCAGTGTTTGGATGTTTACTCTCATTTTCACCGACAGCATCCTCCTCTTCCTCCTCTTCAGGCATTTGTGGGTCTGGTTCATAGAGGGGAATGTTCCTCCTTACACAAATGCTGTGCAGATGGCACAGGTCAAAATGATCTTGCAGACCTTTCAGGTGAATATACGAGGCTGGCTCCGGTAATATCCAGGCACCTGATTCTGACCTCAGGATACCAAAAGTCCTCTCAACTATGGTGCGTGTCCTACGATGTGCCTCATTATAGGCACGCTCTGCTGCTGTGATTGGGTTGACAAATGGGGTCATGATTCATGGCTGGATTCCGTAACCCTGGTCAGCTGAAAGAGAAAATGAGGGTAAATATTTGGTTGTTGGTTGCACCTTGATTATCACTTTGCATGGCAGTTGTTATCTTGAGTTGTCTGTGACTCTTCAGTGTTTGTGGTATTGTGTGGGATCCTAGGCTTCTGTGATGTTCTTTCTGCATTGGGTTGTTTAACTATCAAAACTGGTGTTTGGCTGATTTACCTGATATCAGTGGTATATTTCTAAACTTGAGGTTAAGTGTGTATCTTCCATGCATTATGTAATGTGAAAAAAGTGTCCATGTGCCTTCACTGGAGGTGACATAATACTTCCACACAACACAATCGATTCCACTGTGGTGGTAACACGGTTGCACTATATGGGCTGAACATCCCATCCAATTTGACATATGTAATTACATGTAAAATGCAACAGTGAGACCCTATTATTTGGTTAGGAGACAATGTACAACACATCTCCATACGTTGGCAGCACTGAAGTGTTCACAATTGGCAATGCACAATTATCTCATGTATGACAAGTTCTCTATAAACCTATTTTTGTGCCCTCAGCAAGTTGGCTTTTGTGCAAACATGTGCCTACACTACTGAACTTGCTCCAGGAAAGCTTGCTAACTTGGTTGTGGGGGTGAAGGTTTTAGTGTCAGAAGGTCGATGTGCCTGTACATCTGTTATGTATATGAGGAATTGTCTCAATCCATATGTGTAGCAGTGTGCACTTTGCATTAGTGTCACATCCACATGTTTTCATAGCACAGTCCACTTCCTTATTGCTAGCGTCAATGTCACCCCAGGAGTGATGTGAGATGTTGGTACTGCCTCAATGATTCCATGTCATCTTCATTAGAGTCAGCATCATCATGCTATGTGTCTCATGGTGTTTGACCTGCAGCAAAACACATTACACACCCCTTACACATGACGTATTGCTTGGAAGGGTGTGTCATTGAGTGTTATTGATGTGATATTGGAAGATTCATCTTCCACGTTGTACTGCCAGTTAAGGCCATGTCATTGTCATTGTGTGGTTTGAAATTGGTCCTGTGTGGCTCTGGAGTAGCATCTCTTGTTATTTGCATCTGTCAATTGTCCATAGGTGTGTATCCCATTGGGTCAGGATATCAAACATGACTAGCAGTGTCACAACCTCAGTGTCTTCCTGCCCACGTGTCAATGTAGTTGTGTATGTGTTGTGTGTCGTACAGGGTTGCTGTGCTATGTGTAAATTCCTAGATGTCTGTACTTACCAACAAGTAGGCCATTGCCATATCGTCCATCCTGGAAGTGCTGATTGATGGTGCTGTGGCAGAAGATGAATGAATCATGTACACTCCCAGGATACTTTGCCACGATATTGGTGATCAATCCACGGTGATCCACAATGGCCTGCACATTCATGGATTGTGTGTGCTTCCTGTTGCGGTATAGATGGTTCATTGCAGAAGGTGGTACAATCCGTACATTTGTGCAGTCAATGGCACCAAGCACATGCGGGAAGCCATTGATTTGATAAAACCCCTGTTTGGTCTCCTGCTGCTTCTGCTGTGTGTTGGGGAAGCTAATGTGGCGGGGTGTGAGGGAGATGATGGCATCCAGTACCTTGGGTAGGAAGGCAGAGAATGAGGGCTGTGAGATCCCTGCAACCAGGGCACCAGTGGTTTGAAAAGAGCCACTTGCCAACATGTGCAGGACAGCTAGCAGCTTGGTCTCTGGTGGAATGATGTGGGGTGTCTGCAAGCTGGGTGCCAACTGTGACTCAATGTGGCTCAGCAGCTGCTGTATGGCTTGCCAGATTAGTCTGTACCTCTGGATAATGTCATGTTCCCTGAGGCCCTGAAGGATTGTCCTGGTCAATATCCTCTCCTGCCTTCTGCATTGCCTTTGGAGTCCCTGTTGGTGTGGTGGTAGCTGCTGCTGTTGCTCCTGTGCTCTGCGTCTTCGTGCACCCTGGATAAATAGCACTTCCATGTCTTCCTTTTTGAGCTCTGATGTTGTTTCTGTGAGTTTTCCTTAAGTACTGGTGTGTTTACCCCATTTTAATGCCTGCCCTCAACCAGGAGTTAAATTTTGGCGTAAATCGGGATTTGCGCCATTTTCTACCTCCGCCTATCAGCCGTTCGCCATTTTTGCGCAGTTGGATAAATATAGCGCAGGGGTGTTTAAGTCATTTTTTAGACTGGAACGCCTACCTTGCATCTCATTTACGCAAGGCGGGTTCATGCATCCAGAAAATGCTGCACACTGAGATATTTTGACGTTAGACGGGTGTAGTGTCACAGTATAAATATGGTGTTAGCTTTGCGCTGAATTTACGAAAAAAAAATGACGCTAATCCGGCGCAAAGGGAGTATATATATGGGCCTAAGAGAGCCTGAAAGTCTTTCAATATCGGCTCCCGGATAAAGATAACAATTTATGCGGAGAAAAAAGGAATACCTCAACAACCACAGGCCCTTCTTGGCCAAACACAAGCTACACCTAATCTCTCAGATTCAAATCTTTTTCCCGAATGTACAAATTACACCTTATATGACACCTAAGGTCATGTGTACCATCCTTGTCATGCCCAGAGTCCCAAGCAAACAACACCTTTTGCTTCTTTCAGATACCAACTGTGTTACTAAACTGGTAGTACTGAGAAAACCATTTTAGTCTAAAAGATAGGATTGCTGGGTTGGCCCTGTATCACACCCAGGGCCTATGCATACCATCTGTGTCACTCCCATCTGTCCAAGCGGTAAGGTTTCAATCCCTGTATAACACCCAGGGAACCAGCATACCATCTGTGTCATGCCCAGCAGTCCAAGCAACAAACACAACAAAATCACACCCTGTGTCAAAAACAGTGGTAAGGGGTATCATCTGTGTCATGCCCAACAGTCCAAGCGAATTAATCTCTACCCCTGTGTCACGCCCAGGAGACAAGCAAACCATATGTATCATGCCGGGCAGTCCAAGCAAATTAGTCTCAACACTGTGTCACACCCAGGGGGCAAGAGTAAATCTGTGTTATGCCCAGCGGTTCAAGCAACAAACCTCCACCCCATGTCACACCCAGGGGACAAGCATACGATCTGTGTCACACCCAGTTGTCCAAGCGACAAACCTCAACCCTTTGTCACACCCAGTGGACAAGCGTCCTATCTTTGCGACTGCAGGTGGTCTAAGCGAACAAAAACAATCAACATTCACCTTTCCTAGTATGCTGACTATCGAAAAAAGGAATGCATATGAGGCCGACTTGTGACTACTCAGTTTCGGCCACATAAAATAGTTAACATGCCAGATTTCTGTCAGTGGCAGAATGCTCAGGTTAAATTTTTTACACTTCTTAGTTTCCCATACACCAAATACTGGACTCAGGCTCTGATGTAGCCTCTTACCCCCCATTGTTGTCTTCAGGATGGATCTTCGCCCTTGGATTCAGTTGAACTTCCAATCAATTGTGGTGTCTGCTCATCTTTCCTTGTTGCACAAATGTAAATCCATTCGGGCAGGGTCCCTGTCCTTTGGTTGTAGCTGAGTCCGAGTTACCAATCAGCTGCTGTCTTACTCACCAAACTGTTGTTCGAATGTGAATCTACCTTGAAAAATCTATAGACAAGAGGCATTTGACAAAACAGGAACAGTTTGTTTAATTAAACATTACGACTGGGGGAACAATTACACAAACGGTGTCTGAGTACTTTCTCGAAGTACAATTGTTCTGATCGCTATTTTATACATTTCTCTGAGTACCATGAAACGATTTAAACATTCCTTTCTTGGTCAAGAATATGAGTAGTTGTCTTGGAGTCATAAAAAAGGTTCTAATAACAGATATAAGTGGGCCTCAACCATACATGGACACAATGAAGGCCAGTGTCCAGATGGCTGGCCTGAAGGGTACGGGATCGCTGAGTGTGCTGTGTTCTGATTGTCTGAGTGTTGGTAACTACATGTGGCATCTGACTTTATGGTGTTTAGGAATGAGCGCACCCCACTGAGGATGTGTCCTTCAGTGGAGCAAATCTCCTGGAACCATTGTGGTGTTGCTTCGCCTATCTGTGAGACTGACCTGAATTTTATTTTTGCACATTTGTCTGCCTCTATGGTGCTGCCCAAACTGTGACCTGTCAATTAGTGAACACAGGCCTAGGTTTCGGACCCTGCCTGACCACGTACTTTTGAGTCAAAGTTGAGAAAGACTTCATGACGGGTGAATTCGACAATAGTGATGTGATTTCTTTCTTATATGCAAACATATCATGGTGCATTTTATCATTGATTATTCCAATATTAGCAAGGGGAATAAAACAGTATTGACGCACATACAAAAAAGCAGCACGTGACAGTGGAGAGGAGAAGGAGAATTAATGCACAATCACATCAAGTACCACATCCTCAGTAGCAGGCTGCAGACCAAGGTCAGAATCAGAAGTCCAGTTGAGAGAGGTGGCTATTAACAAGAAAAAGGACATTGTTGGTGACTGCTCACACTTGGGAGGCGGCGTCTAGGGCCATTAGGTCTGTTCTGTCATCTGGATCCTTATCTGCCCATCGCAGTCTCAAATGCAGGACTAGTGGTCCCAAGAGGTTCCCATTAGTTTGTCAGGTGTTCCTGGCAGTATGCAGCATACTGCAGCCAATCTAAAATTCTGGGTGCCAGCCGCCACCCCCAGTGAATGGCTCCTTTCCGTTTGGCCAGAGGCAACAGCACTGTGATGAGGCATCAAACTTCAGTAGGAAACTTCTTCACAGATTGCAGGAGCGCCACCTGCAGTGTTTGCTATGACACATGACCAGTGATCTGGGCCACCTCTCTATAGACAGTAGCCCAGGCATTCACCACTGTGGGGCAGTCCCAGGCAAGGTGAAGAAAGGTGGCAGAAGGAGCAGCACATTGCAAGCAGGGCACATCTTCCACAAATCCCATTCAATGCAGTTGGATAGGTGTACGATATAGTCTGTGAAGGAATATAAAATGAACAAGCTAGAGCCTATATTAAAGAGAGAGGTCTTTGGATTGGGTGCATTAGTAGGTCCATTGTTCCTCAGAGATAGGGGGGTTGTGTCCACCTCCCAGGCAACCCGAGCCCTGAGACACAAACAGGTTTCCCCTCTTGCATCATAGCCTATAGACGGGCTTTGAGCCTCCAAAGGAAGATGTTGGTGATCAAATGGTCCAAAACGTGTATTGTGGGAGGAGTTTTGAACATAGCATGCAGAGCTCTACAAGCAGCATAGAGTTGATGATTTAGGAGGGCATTGGGCACTGAAGGCTGGGTGTGATCCTCCACACCAAGTGATTGAATGAAATAGTCATCTGGGTAGAGGTCACCAAATATGAGAATCCCCAGTCAGTAAGCCCACAGACAGGCACCCTCATCCACCATTCTGGGGAGCACAGGATTTTACGGCATATGGGGTGCATAAAGGCAATTAAGCCAGGTTTGACTCTGCAGCCGCCACAGACCCATCGAACACAAACCACTGTATCTATTGCAGTGCATGAAGACCTCAAACTTTATCAGGGGTTAGGCCTTTTGGGCCAGATTTACTAAAAAGTGGTGCAGAGCGGTGCTGCATCAAAATTGGCAGCACCGCAGGGCATCACTTTAGAACTCAGGGATGTGCCGTATTTACTAGAATACTGCGTACCCCTGCGATTCCCCCTGCACTAGTGCTAAATTGAGTTGCCTAGTGCCAGCACAGGCATGCTTGCACCATTGTGCAAGGATGTCTGTGTTGAGGGGTTTGATTGTTTATGTGTGGGAAGGTGTCCCTTCCTGCACATAAACAATCACTAATGGCGATTTGGCACTTCTGTGTGTGCTGCAGAATGCAGCACACACAGAAGTGCTAAAGCATCATTTTGAAATTATTGTACTGTATATGTTCAGTAAGGGACACCTTCTTGCACATAAACAATCGTATCTCGCATTTTGCTCTTCCTATGCGTGCTGTAGAATGCAGCACACATAGAAAAAGCAAAAAACAAGGAGGAATAAAAGTATTCTTCCTCATTCCGCCTTGCTAACACCACCCCTGGCTTTGTGTGACCTCATAGATATGGTTGAGAGGCTCACACTGCTGGACCATCAAAAAAAGTGATGCTGCGGCATCACAAGACTCTCATAAATGTGCTATATTGTCTTTGTGCCACTTTTTGTGGAGCATTAGCTCTATGCAAAAAGGTCCCTGGCTGAATTAGCTGTATGTTTGACTAGTATAGAAGGTGCATGCTCCCTGCAATTTGAGCATCATTTTCTGCTGGTGGTTCATAAACTTAAGAACATAAATTGAGGAGGTAGGGCCCTTTTAGGCATGAGAGTAGGAGCTGTACCCTAAATGTTTATTATTCTTACCTACAACTACAAAGCACAACGACACTCTCACAATGATCACAGTCAGAACAAGAGAACTACTTACTCTCCTCATCAATTACCTTTGGAGGTCCCTTTCACTTTATAAAGAGACAACACTGTTAAATGACAAAGATGTGGATCCCTATACAGTTGCCATTTCCCTCCCCATCTCAGTGGTTTAGAAGCACTATACCTTTCCATCTTACTGATCTTTTTATTTAAACAATCGTGATGGACTCTGCATTAGAGCTCTCTTTTACGAAAGCAACACTCAACTTTTCAAACTATAAAAAAATAAAAACCTTTAAATGAATGAAACAACACTATGGTATATAATTTAGGAACTGTAGACACAATTTAGACACCGTTTGTAACACATCATCAAGACTACTATTTTTGGTTTTGTTTATTGATGTATTTTGTTTGTGCTTGTAGACTGGTGGATTTATTGGATGGTTGAACACATTTAAGTATGGATGGATGAGTGAGTTGTTGGATAGCTGGGTAGATGACTAGATAAGTAAACTGATGCCTTAATGGATTGCCCGATTGATAAGTAAGCAGTTATATGAATGAGTGGGTGGATGCATTTTCAGGTTGTAGGAGGAAAGAGTGGGTAAGAACTGAGATTGTTGGATGAGTGAGGTGATGTATGGATAGATGAGAAAATTGATTGTTGCATGGGTATGAAATTGGAGGGATGAGTAGGTACATGGATTATGGAGTGAAAGTCTGAGTGTGGTATAGGGTGCAGGCTAGATGGGTGGATGGATGGGTGAGGGTTTCAGTAAGTGGTTATGTTGCTCCATGAATTTATATGTGCATGGATTTTGAAAGTGGTACTAGGTTAGTGGGTCAGTTGTTGAGTGGTTAGATAGTTAATTGGATGACTAAGTCATTTTACAATTACATGGGTAGGCGGATGTCCAATTTGGTGGATAGGTCAGTGGAAGGGTGGGTATGGGAGTGCATGCATGGCCGAAACTTGTGAATTTAACATTGTCCTACAAAATATAGTATCCAATATACTGACTGCTAAAATTTCATCAGATTATGAATATGTAGGTGTAGGAAAGTACCATCTTGCCTGGCATGTTACCCCCATTTTTCACTGTATATATGTTGTTTTAGTTGTATGTGTCACTGGGACCCTGCTAGTCAGGGCCCCAGTGCTCATAAGTGTGCCTGAATGTGTTACCTGTGTTATGACTAACTGTCTCACTGAGGCTCTGCTAACCAGAACCTCAGTGGTTATGCTCTCTCATTACTTTCAAATTGTCACTAACAGGCTAGTGACCAATTTTACCAATTTACATTGGCTTACTGGAACATCCTTATAATTCCCTAGTATATGGTACTGAGGTACCCAGGGTATTGGGGTTCCAGGAGATCCCTATGGGCTGCAGCATTTCTTTTGCCACCCATAGGGAGCTCTGACAAATCTTACACAGGCCTGCCACTGCAGCCTGAGTGAAATAACATCCACGTTATTTCACAGCCATTTTACACTGCACTTAAGTAACTTATAAGTCACCTATATGTCTAACCTTTACCTTGTAAAGGTTGGGTGCTAAGTTACTTAGTGTGAGGGCACCCTGGCACTAGCCAAGGTGCCCCCACATTGTTCAGGGCCAATTCCCCGGACTTTGTGAGTGCGGGGACACCATTACACGCGTGCACTACATATAGGTCACTACCTATACGTAGCTTCACAATGGTAACTCCGAATATGGCCATGTAATATGTCTATGATCATGGAATTGCCCCCTCTATACCATCCTGGCATAGTTGGCACAATCCCATGATCCCAGTGGTCTGTAGCACAGACCACTGGTACTGCCAAACTGCCTTTCCCGGGGTTTCACTGCAGCTGCTGCTGCTGCCAACCCCTCAGACAGGCATCTGCCCTCCTGGGGTCCAGCCAGGCCTGGCCCAGGATGGCAGAACAAAGGACTTCCTCTGAGAGAGGGTGTTACACCCTCTCCCTTTGGAAAATGGTGTGAAGGCAGGGGAGGAGTAGCCTCCCCCAGCCTCTGGAAATGCTTTCATGGGCACATTTGGTGCCCATTTCTGCATAAGCCAGTCTACACCGGTTCAGGGACCCCTTAGCCCTGCTCTGGCGCAAAACTGGACAAAGGGAAGGGGAGTGACCACTCCCCCGACCTGTACCTCCCCTGGGAGGTGCCCAGAGCTCCTACAGTGTGCTCCAGACCTCTGCCATCTTGGAAACAGAGGTGCTGCTGACACACTGGACTGCTCTGAGTGGCCAGTGCCATCAGGTGAAATCAGAGACTCCTTCTGATAGGCTCCTTCAGGTGTTGCTAGCCTATCCTCTCTCCTAGGTAGCCAAACCCTCTTTTCTGGCTATTTAGGGTCTCTGTCTCTTGGGATTCCTTAGATAATGAATGCAAGAGCTCATCCGAGTTCCTCTGCATCTCTCTCTTCACCTTCTGCCAAGGAATCGACTGCTGACCGCGCTGGAAGCCTGCAAAACTGCAACATAGTAGCAAAGACGACTACTGCAACTCTGTAACGCTGATCCTGCCGCCTTCTCGACTGTTTTCCTGGTGGTGCATGCTGGGGGGTAGTCTGCCTCCTCTCTGCACTAGAAGCTCCAAAGAAATCTCCTGTGGGTCGACGCAATCGTCCCCCTGCAACCGCAGGCACCAAAGAACTGCATCACCGGTACCTTGGGTCTCCTCTCAGCACGACGAGCGAGGTCCCTTGAATCCAGCAACTCTGTCCAAGTGACTCCCACAGTCCAGTGACTCTTCAGTCCAAGTTTGGTGGAGGTAAGTCCTTGCCTCCCCACGCCAGACTGCATTGCTGGGAACCGTGACTTTTGCAGCTACTCCGGCCTCCGTGCACTTCCGATGGAAATCCTTTGTGCACAGTCCAGCCTGGGTCCACGGCACTCTAACCTTCATTGCACGACCTCCTAAGTTGTTCTCCGGCGACGTGGGACTCCTTTGTGCGACTTCGGGTGAGCACCGTTTCACGCATCCTCGTAGTGCCTGTTTCTGGCACTTCTGCGGGTGCTGCCTGCTGCTGAGAGGGCTCCTTGTCTTGCTCGACGCCCCCTCTGTCCCCTGACACATTTTGCGACATCCTGGTCCCTCCTGGGCCACAGCAGCATCCAAAAACCCTTACCGCATGATTTGCAGCTAGCAAGGCTTGTTGGTGGTCTTTCGGCAGGAAAACACTTCTGCACGACTCTCCATGGCGTGAGGGATCCGTCCTCCAAAGGGGAAGTCTCTAGCCCTTGTCGTTCTTGCAGAAACCTACGCTTCTACTGTCCAGTAGCAGCATCTTTGCACCCACAGCTGGCATTTCCTGGGCATCTGCCCATCTCCGACTTGCTTGTGACTTTTGGACTTGGTCCCCTTGTTCCACAGGTACCCTCAACTGGAAATCCATTGTTGTTGCATTGTTGGTTTGTGTCTTTCCTGCAAAATTCCCCTATCACGACTTCTATGTCCTTTGGGGAACTTTAGTGCACTTTGCACTCACTTTTCAGGGTCTTGGGGTGGGCTATTTTTCTAACCCTCACTATTTTCTAATAGTCCCAGTGACCCTCTACAAGGTCACATAGGTTTGGGGTCCATTCGTGGTTCGCATTCCACTTTTGGAGTATATGGTTTGTGTTGCGCCTATCCCTATGTGTCTCCATTGCATCCTATTGTAACTATACATTGTTTGCACTGTTTTCTAATACTATTACTGCATATTTTGGTATTGTGTACATATATCTTGTGTATATTTGCTATCCTCATACTGAGGGTACTCACTGAGATACTTTTGGCATATTGTCATAAAAATAAAGTACCTTTATTTTTAGTATATCTGTGTATTGTGTTTTCTTATGATATTGTGCATATGACACTAAGTGGTACTGTAGGAGCTTCACTCGTCTCCTAGTTCAGCCTAAGCTGCTCTGCTAAGCTACCATTATCTATCAGCCTATGCTGCTAGACACCCTATACACTAATAAGGGATAACTGGGCCTGGTGCAAGGTGCAAGTACCCCTAGGTACTCACTACAAGCCAGTCCAGCCTCCTACATTGGTTGTGCAGCGGTGGGATAAGTGCTTTGAGACTACTTACCACTCTTGTCATTGTACTTTTCATAAGAGAAAAATATACAAAACAAGTTCAGTGTATGTACACATAACTAAAATGTTTAGCATTTCCTCTTTTCACTCTTTTCTAAAGTGCTGAAAAGTACTTCTAAACTTTCTAAAAGTTCTTAAAAGTTTAAAAAGTTTTTTTTCAGCAAGGAGTCTCTGTGTAGAAAGAGGTTTGAGTGTAGGGAAGAATCCTTCCTTGGAATTATTGCTTAACATGCTTAGAGAACAAGATAAGGCCACAAGGGCCCCATCTGTTGAAAAAGCAGCTAATGGTTCCCAATCTGATCCAGGGACTCCCCTAGAAAAAGATTCAGGAAAGAAACTTCCTAGCCTGCCCATTACTAGACAGTCTAGCATAGTTGGTACTGATGTTGAGTCACACCATACAGATAGTGTTGTCTCACATCATAGCAAGAGCATTCATTCTCACCACAGTAGAACTGATGTTTCTGTTAACCAAGCTGTTAGGGTGCCCTCTGTAAGGGACAGGTCTCCTTCTGTCCATTCTCACCATACTTCTGTTTCAAGACATGTCCCTCCCACCCACCCTGATGACAGATTGTTAGAAAGGGAGCTCAATAGATTGAGAGTGAAGCTCAAGAAGCAACAGCTGGATTTGGATGGACAGTCCTTAGAAGTAGAGAAGAAGAGACAGAAACTGGTGTTAGAAACCCATGGTGGCAGCGGCAGGATTCCCAATAGTCATCCTGAAAAAGAGCATAATTCTAGGAATCTGCACAAGATAGTTCCCCCTTATAAGGAGGGGGATGACATTAACAAGTGGTTTGCTGCACTTGAGAGGGCCTGTGTTGTACAGGATGTCCCTCAAAGGCAGTGGGCTGCTATCCTATGGCTATCATTTAGTGGAAAGGGTAGGGATAGGCTCCTTACTGTGAAAGAAAGTGATGCCAATAATTTTACAGTTCTTAAGAATGCACTCCTGGATGGTTATGGCTTAACCACTGAACAATACAGGATAAAGTTCAGAGAGACCAAAAAGGAGTCTTCACAAGACTGGGTTGATTTCATTGACCATTCAGTGAAGGCCTTGGAGGGGTGGTTACATGGCAGTAAAGTTACTGATTATGACAGCCTGTATAACTTGATCCTGAGAGAGCATATTCTTAATAATTCTGTGTCTGATTTGTTGCACCAGTACTTGGTGGACTCTGATCTGACCTCTCCCCAAGAATTGGGAAAGAAGGCAGACAAATGGGTCAGAACAAGGGTGAACAGAAAAGTTCATACAGGGGGTGACAAAGATGGCAACAAGAAGAAGGATGGTAAGTCTTCTGACAAGGGTGGGGACAAATCTAAAAATTAGTCTTCATCAGGCCCACAAAAACACTCTCGTGGGGGTGGTGGGCCCAAATCCTCTTCAAATCAAAACAAAGAAAAGAAACCATGGTGATATTTATGTAAAATAAAAGGCCATTGGACAACAGATCCCAGTTGTCCAAAGAAAAGCACCAAGCCTCCTACCACTACAACCCCTACTGCTACACCTAGTGTCCCTACTAATAGCAGTGGTGGTGGGAGCAAACCTACTAATAGCCAATCCAAGGGAGTAGCTGGGCTCACTTTTGGTAACTTAGTTGGGGTTGGTCTGATTAGGGAGACCACAGAGGCTGTGTTAGTCTCTGAGGGGGCTACTGATTTAGCCACCTTGGTTGCTTGTCCCCTTAACATGGATAAGTACAAGCAACTACCCCTAATAAATGGTGTTGAGGTTCAGGCCTACAGGGACACTGGAGCCAGTGTGACTATGGTCATAGAGAAACTGGTCCACCCTGAACAACACCTACTTGGTCACCAGTACCAAGTAACCGATGCTCACAACAACACACTTAGCCACCCCATGGCTGTTGTAAATCTCAACTGGGGGGGGGGGGTTACTGGTCCAAAGAAAGTTGTGGTAGCTTCAGATTTACCTGTAGACTGCCTATTAGGGAATGATTTGGAGACATCCGCTTGGTCAGATGTGGAGTTGGAGGTCCATGCAGCAATGCTGGACATCCCAGGGCATATTTTTGCTTTAACAAGGGCTCAGGCCAAAAAGCAAAAAGGACAGGGAAGCTTGGATCCTGGAACAATGGACCAAGTGCTCCCTAAAGCTAGGGCCAGTAGAAGTAAAGCACTTCCTACTATCCCTCCCTCTACAGTGGATTCTACTTCTGAGGAAGAAGAATTTCCACCCTGTGCAGAACCTACACCAGAGGAGCTGGAAGCAGACACTGCTGAGCTTTTGGGTGAAGGGGGGCCTGCCAGGGAGGAGCTGAGTGTGGCACAGCATACCTGTCCCACACTAGAGGGTCTAAGACAGCAAGCTGTCAAACAGGCTAATGGGGATGTCAGTGACTCTCACAGAGTTTACTGGGAGGACAACCTCTTGTACACTGAAGCAAGGGATCCTAAACCTGGAACTGCCAGGAGGTTAGTGATTCCTCAGGAGTACAGAAAGTTCCTCCTAACTCTAGCCCACGACATTCCCCTAGCTGGGCATCTAGGACAAATGAAAACTTGGGACAGGCTTGTTCCCTTGTTTCATTGGCCTAGAATGTCTGAGGATACAAAAGAATTTTGTAAGTCCTGTGAAACCTGTCAAGCCAGTGGCAAGACAGGTGGCACCCCAAAGGCATCCCTGATTCCACTGCCTGTGGTTGGGGTTCCCTTTGAAAGGGTAGGGGTTGACATAGTTGGCCCCCATGACCCTCCTACTGCTTCAGGCAATAGGTTTATCTTGGTGGTAGTGGACCATGCCACAAGATATCCTGAAGCAATTCCTTTAAGGACCACTACAGCACCTGCAGTGGCAAAGGCCCTCCTGGGAATATTTTCTAGGGTGGGCTTCCCAAAGGAAGTAGTATCAGACAGGGGAAGCAATTTCATGTCTGCTTACTTAAAGGCCATGTGGAAGGAGTGTGGTGTGACTTACAAGTTCACTACACCCTATCATCCACAAACTAATGGACTGGTAGAGAGATTTAACAAAACTCTCAAAGGCATGATTATGGGACTCCCTGAAAAACTCCGCAGGAGATGGGATATCCTTTTACCATGCCTCCTTTTTGCCTACAGGGAGGTACCCCAGAAAGGAGTGGGCTTCAGCCCCTTTGAACTCCTCTTTGGACACCATGTTAGGGGTCCACTAACACTTGTCAAGGAGGGTTGGGAACAACCTTTAAAAGCTCCAAAGCAAGATATTGTGGATTATGTACTTGGCCTCAGATTAAGGATGGCTGAGT
This sequence comes from Pleurodeles waltl, assembly GCF_031143425.1. Classification (NCBI taxonomy): domain Eukaryota; kingdom Metazoa; phylum Chordata; class Amphibia; order Caudata; family Salamandridae; genus Pleurodeles; species Pleurodeles waltl. The sequence goes on from NC_090443.1 coordinate 228,162,616, forward strand.
ATATGAAAAAGGCCAGTAAAAACCTTCAGGCCAGCCAAGAGCTCCAGAAGCAATGGCATGATCAGAACGCTGTTTTGGTTCAGTACCAACCAGGGCAGAAAGTGTGGGTCTTGGAGCCTGTGGCCCCAAGAGCACTCCAAGATAAAAGAGTGGACCACACATAATTGTTGAAAAAAAGGGTGACGTCACCTACTTAGTTGACTTAGGCACTGCCAGGAGTCCCCTTAGGGTGCTCCATGTCAATCGCCTGAAACCCTACTATGACAGGGCTGATCTCACCCTGCTCATGGCAACTGATGAGGGACAGGAAGAAGACAGTGATCCTCTACCTGATCTGTTCTCTTCCACAGAACAAGATGCTCTAGTAGAAGGTGTAGTTTTGGCTGATTGTCTTACTGCTGAGCAGAAAGACCATTGCATAAATCTCCTGGGTCAGTTTTCTGAACTCTTCTCTACTGTGCCAGGTACCACTTCTTGGTGTGAGCACACTATAGATACTGGAGACAGCTTGCCTGTCAAAAGTAAGATCTATAGGCAGCCTGACCATGTCAGAGACTGCATAAAGCAAGAGGTGCAGAAAATGTTAGAACTGGGAGTGGTTGAGCACTCTGAAAGTCCATGGGCCTCTCCTGTGGTACTTGTACCAAAACCTCATTCCAAGGATGGAAAGAAGGAAATGTGGTTTTGTGTAGATTATAGAGGTCTCAACCAGGTAACCAAAACTGATGCTCACCCTATACCCAGGGCAGATGAGCTCATAGATACACTGGCATCTGCCAGGTATCTAAGCACTTTTGATTTGACTGCAGGGTATTGGCAGATCAAATTATCAGAAGATGCTTAACCTAAAACTGCATTTTCAACCATTGGAGGCCATTACCAATTCACAGTAATGCCTTTTGGATTGAAAAATGCACCTGCCACTTTTCAGAGGTTGGTGAACACAGTCCTGCAAGGGCTGGAAGCTTTTAGTGCAGCATATTTGGACGATATAGCTGTCTTTAGCTCCAGTTGGGATGATCACCTGGTCCACCTATGGAAAGTTTTAGAGGCCCTGCAAAAGGCAGGCCTCACTATCAAGGCTTCAAAGTGCCAGATAGGGCAGGGGAAGGTGGTTTATCTGGGACACCTTGTTGGTGGGGAACAGATTGCACCACTCCAGGGGAAAATCCAAACTATTATAGATTGGGTTCCCCCCTACTACTCAGACTCAGGTGAGAGCCTTCCTAGGCCTCACTGGGTATTACAGGAGGTTCATTAAGAACTATGGCTCCATTGCAGCCCTTCTTAATGAGCTCACATCCAAAAAGATGCCTAAAAAGGTATTGTGGACAGCTAGCTGTCAGAAAGCTTTTGAGGAGCTGAAGCAGGCCATGTGCTCTGCACCTGTCCTGAAAATCCCTTGTTACTCTAAACAATTCTATGTCCAAACTGATGCATCTGAATTAGGAGTAGGGGCAGTCCTATCACAACTTAATTCTGAGGGCCAGGATCAACCTGTTGCTTTTATTAGTAGGAGGTTGACCCCTAGAGAAAAGCGTTGGTCTGCCATTGAGAGGGAGGCCTTTGCTGTGGTCTGGGCACTGAAGAAGTTGAGGCCATACTTGTTTGGCACTCACTTCATTGTTCAGACAGACCACAAACCTCTACTTTGGCTAAAACAAATGAAAGGTGAAAATCCTAAATTATTGAGGTGGTCCATATCCCATTCAGGGAATGGACTATACAGTGGAACATAGACCTGGGAGTAGCCACTCCAATGCAGATGGACTCTCCAGATATTTCCACTTAGACAATGAAGACTCATCAGGTCATGGCTAGTCTTATTGTCCTTCGTTTGGGGGGGGGGGGGTTGTGTAGGAAAGTACCATCTTGCCTGGCATGTTACCCCCATTTTTCACTGTATATATGTTGTTTTAGTTGTATGCGTCACTGGGACCCTGCTAGTCAGGGCCCCAGTGCTCATAAGTGTGCCTGAATGTGTGACCTGTGTTATGACTTACTGTCTCACTGAGGCTCTGCTAACCAGAACCTCAGTGGTTATGCTCTCTCATTACTTTCAAATTGTCACTAACAGGCTAGTGACCAATTTTACCAATTTACATTGGCTTACTGGAACATCCTTATAATTCCCTAGTATATGGTATTGAGGTACCCAGGGTATTGGGGTTCCAGGAGATCCCTATGGGCTGCAGCATTTCTTTTGCCACCCAGTGCAATAGTACTTTATTTCGGCTAAAAAGCCATAAAAGTGAACAATTTGACACCATATCATAGTTCGACAACATATCAGTTTGTAGAAAGGAAGAATAAAAGAAATACCACATTATACATTTAAAAACCCTAAATGAATTTTAAAATCAAATAATTTTAAGAAAATACAATACAAACATTATTATTATTCTTAACATCTTAAAATCCTGTCATATTGAATATAAAAGGTTAATGGCTCAATGTCTTATTCCAGTCAGATCAAAAAGCAAGTTATTATAATAAATAACTATGACCAATATGTTAAAACCATACAATTATAACAATTCTCTAGTTCTTATGGCCCATGCCCTTTGCAAATGTCTTGCAACTGAAAAAACTATTTTATCATTTGTATCAGTTATCATTAGGCGCAATGCTATATTCCATTCCCTTATCCCCAATAATCTGCATAATGGGGCAAACCACTTCTTCCTCGGGGCCACATATCTAGGGCAAAAGAACATAAAATGCGCAAGTGACTCTGTGTTTTTTTTTACAAAAATGGCAAAATATTGAATTCCGGTCCTCCGCTCTCCATCTCGCAGTGAATGACTTGAGCGGGAGGATCCCTAGCCTGAACTTAATATAGAGCGCTTTAGTATAGGGAGGATTAACATTGTCCATATAGGCCTCAAATTTGGGAGTACATTTATGATCTAGAAACTGCAGAGTCCGACTACCTTTATTAATATACCATGTTTGGACCAGAATATTCTCCCAGTAACACCTATTTATGCGCTCTTTTACTTCCTTGGTCAGATTCTGAGGAGCACTCCTCACCTCTTCCATGTTAAGCAATTTGCACATATCTCTGATGTGTCTAAGCCAAGGGATCTTTGATACACAATCATCTACTAAAAACTCTTCTAATGCTGTCTGTAGAGTTGACAAATGCTCAGAAGTCCAAAGCCGAACCCAATACTTGAGTGGTCTTAATGCAATAACATTATGTATCTCATTTATAGCTAAGTCAAATCTAAGGGGGATGAGAGGGGTGCTCATTGGTAGTCGTAAAAAGTTTCTTAAAAAGCGATTTTCTACTACAGTCAAACACCTAGAATTTGTTGGTCCCCAAAGCTCAGCGCCATAGATTGAAGCTGCAACTGCCGCTGCTTTATAAACAGTGATAGCAGGCGATATCTCCCCTTCTGAAATATTGGCAATTTTCCTCCCTATCACTGTTGACCTCTGCCTGAGGGCCTTCAAACTCTTTCCAATTTGCGCCAACCATCCTTGATCATCACTTAATCTAATCTCCAAATAATCAAATTGACTAACTCTCTCCACTAATTTGCCTGCTATACTCATTTTCCCCCTAAAAGATTTGTGCGGATTAAAAGCCATGAACTTTGATTTGGTTGGGTTTATTTCAAGTCCTCTTTTAATGCAGAATTGGTAAAAAGCATCCAATTCATTTTGCAAGCCCATAGGTGTTCTCGAGATCAATAAAGTGTCATCGGCGAACATTAAAATGGGAACAGAAGATCCAGCTAGCTTTGGGGCATCATGGTTACAGTTTAGTAGTTGGTCCGCCGCGCCATTAATGTAGAGGTTAAACAATGTTGGGGCCAAGATGCACCCTTGTCTCACCCCCCTATTAACAGGTATAGCTTGTGTTAAGTCACCACTTTGGGACCAGTGTACTTTAGCATACGTCCCCTCATGTAAGTACCTTATCAAGCCTAGTAGTTCGCCATCAAGTTGATAGCTCTCCAACACATTCCACAATAGGTCCCTTGGGACCATATCAAAAGCAGCTTTCAGGTCGATAAAGGCTACATACAGGTGACTTTTCTTTAGTGACAAGTATTTCCAACAAAGGAGATTGAATCTAAATACCTGGTCTATTGTACTCATTCCTTTTCTAAAGCCTACCTGAAAGTCGGAAAGAATATGGGATTCGTCTATCCATACCTGTAATCTATTCAGCACCTGCTTGCTAAATATTTTTTGACTAACATCAAGCAGGCTGATCGGCCTATAGTTAGTAGGTTCTTCCCTTGGCCCTTTTTTATAGATGGGGACTATTATTGCTCCTTGCCACGAGGGGGGAAGTCCCCCCCCCCTCAATATCTCGTTGCTAAGCGCATTAAGATACAGGGACCAAGTTGTAGGTCTGGACAGAAATAGATCTCCAGGAATGCCGTCCAACCCAGGGGCCTTCCCTTTGCGTACAGATTGGAGAGCCAGAGTAGTTTCTTTCAAAGTGAAAAGGTCCAGGGCAAATTTAGGTGATGGAAGACCCCCCAAAGTTGATGAATTTAATGAATTAGGGTAAGAATCGTTGGGTTTTAATAGAGAGATAGTTGCACTGCTGGTATGAGGTTTCCTATATACATTTTTAAAATGTGTCACCCAAATTTCTGGCTGGATTCCAGGGTGATTCTCCATACCTTGTGAGTTACCTTTACCTGCCACTAATTTCCAGAATAATTTGGAGTCTTTCCCATGAAGTGCCTCTACCAAGCTATTCCAGTATTTGGTTTCCCACTCTTTTTTTGCATTTTTTAGTACAACTTTGTAGGCAGTCCTACATTCTCTTATCTCTCTGGACTTCCCTGCCTTCAGTGCTCCCAATAGATGTGATTTGGCCTGACGGCAGGAGTTGGAAAACCAGCTTATCGTTCTTGTCCCATTCTGTGTCCTCCTCCTTACTACCTGAAACTGCGATTTTAACCGGTTTGTCAAGACACCGTGCAAGTTGATCAAGTCCACCAATATAATGTTTGCATGCTTCAGTGGGGATAATGTTTTTGCAACTATTTGATAGATTAATGTTTGGAACTTAACATCACCCTCCACCCATTCCCATTTCACATTTTTAAAATCATTTGTCTTTTCTAGAACATAACCTTTGGCCCATGGTGTCATAGTTTTACAGGTAAATAGAGTAGAGAAAAAGGTGCTGCTCAGAGCATAATGATCACTGTCACTACGAGGGAGAATGACCATATCTTTGAGCGATTTCCAAAGAATATCATCTACCAATACATAATCAAGGTGACTAGAGTATGATCCTCTCCTATATGTGGGTGACACCGGAGTATCTGACCTGGTGTTCCCATTTACTATTCTTAGCCCCTTTAATGCTATTAGGTCTTCTAATACGTCTTCCGCTCCCCCTTCTTTCTTATTTATAACCCTGACCGGCCCAGATTTGTCCCATGTTTCTGCACACTGAATTCCTTTTTGTTGGATATCATCAATACAATTTAAAGACATATTAAAATCTCCTGCAATGATTAGGCCCTGCTCACCCGATAGCGAATTAAGAAAGTCAGTTAGAATATTGATCAGTACTGTCTTGGTCCTATGAGTGCCAGGCCTGACATATATGTTTACGATTACTATACTAAAGGACCCTCTAGCAGTACTAAGTTCAACCTCCACAGCTAGCAAATCCCTTGAAGGGGTTACTAGCTCCCTAACTTTAGGAAACAAGTCATGTTTTAACCAAATTATCAAGCCCCCCGCTGCCCTTCCAGACAGTGAAGGAAGCGCGGTCTTCTGGAAGGTCCAATAACCTTCTCTATTGATCACAGATGAAGCCAATGTTTCCTGAAGTAAAATAATATGGTGTTGATCTATAAAACTGCACCAGTCAGGGCTAATTGTTTTCTGGAGCAGCCCTGCCACATTCCAGGATAAGAGCCTAAACGGTGGATCAAGTTCGTCACCTTTATCTATTTGTTTCTCTCCATTATTACTTAGGCGAAGCGTGGGGCCATGCGCAGTCCCCTCTGCTGGAGCACTACAATGTACTTTTGGCTCCACTCTCCATGTGTACAATGTCTGGTTGCTTGCTGTAGTGAAGTCTGGGCTGGACCTATCCTCTCTCCCACCCTTTTTCATAAGGGCTTCACGTCAATCTATATCCGAAGTTGGACTGCACTTTGAATTCCTTTGGAGCCTTCTGGAAGTGTCTGTATACAGAGTTGTTGGAGTATTATGTCTCTCTAGGGGAAAATAATTTTCCAATGATTGAGGGATTTTTTGGGTAAGTGACACTTGTGACGAAACGACAGGTCTCATTCTTAAGTCTAATGACAGAAGGCCCTTAACTAAGGCCTGACTCCTCAGTTTAAACCCTATGAGGTCAGTTGGCAATCCTGCTCTTGAATATCTTTGCGCAGTGACTATATCGTCCCTTATGATGGATCTACATTTCTTTGTCCCCCTTATCCAGTGGATTACTTTGTTTATAAGGGAATCCCCTGGCTCATTATACCCGTTGCTTAGCTTAGGAACATTTGTCATGTATATATCATGTCCACTATGACCAATTTGTGGGGGGGGAACAGTACTCCCAGGGTCTGTTGATCTTTTATCCAAAAGTTGAAGTCTATGCTTCTCACGGTTTGCATCTCTATTCCTGGTTTTCTCCCAGTTATTGGAAGTGTCCACACCAGAAGGAGTACTTGGGCCCGCATGTGAATTCTGAATTACCATTTTGGTCCTTTTCCCCCTTAGCAATTCTGTCATGGATGGTTCGGCTAGGTGGTTTTTTTTCACTGGGGGATTAAAGGCAGATTTAGGTGTTGATTTCCTTATGTCCCCAACTATAGCCGAGATGCCCTCCAACTTCTCATATATCATATGGCTAAAGGATGTAAGATATTCTTTGAGACTCAATATTTCTGCTCTTATTTGTACTAGTTGCTGTTCCGCTGAATTTCCCCTCTGAGTGGGTGCAGATGTTGACGTCTCCTCGGTCTCCCTTAGGATACTCCTCTCATGGTCACAAGGCACCAATGACGCGAGAGGTGAAAAGCGATTAGTACAATTTGGTAGAGGGGATACAGCACCCAATTGGGGGGGCGAACACAAAATAGAACTCTCTGTTGAATGATTGAGATTTCCTGACCTATTGAGTTCTAGATTAGGCACTTGTAAATTAGGTGCCTGTGGTACTCTACCCACAGGGGTAAAGAAAGATGTTATATCCTTCGTAGTATTGTTACCACCTTTTTTATGAGATTTTGAAGGTTTGGTAGCTAACAAACTTTCCACTTCCTCTATGAGGATGTCAATTTGGGACAGTGTACAGTTTTCAGCAGAGTGCCGAGGTACTTTCTTTGCCCCTCCCTGCTCAGTGGGATTGCCACTAGCTTTCCTCTTCCCCATCCTAGTTGGAGTTAAAAGTTTTCCCAAGTTCAATGTCCCAAAAATGTGCGGGGAAGAAAGGAAAGGTGCGATTACTATGGCGATATATGAAAATTTAACCTAGCCTGATAACAATAATTAAAAGCTGGTAATTTGGGTCCTCAACCTAAAGCCGAGTCCATTCACTACAGAACAAGAATTAAAGTGCCAAACAGTACCTTCGGGCATCCAAACTCCCATGTGGTGCCTATCCAGGATCCTTTAGGGGGATGTCAGGGGGGAGGCCCAGCCCTGCCTCTTCCTGGCAATGACGGGCAAGGGCGTCCCGTGGGCCAAAGTATCAGCTGGTCTCCTTTTCAGCGTGTCCCACGAGCGAGCGGGAGCGCTAAAGTGAAATTTAAAGGGCTCCGTGCCCTAGTGCAGCCCCTCCTCCTCCTGGGCCAAAGTATCAGCTGGTCTCCTTTTCAGCGCGTCCCACGAGCGAGCGGGAGCGCTAAAGTGAAATTTAAAGGGCTCCGTGCCCTAGTGCAGCCCCTCCTCCTCCTGGGCCAAAGTATCAGCTGGTCTCCTTTTCAGCGCGTCCCACGAGCGAGCGGGAGCGCTAAAGTGAAATTTAAAGGGCTCCGTGCCCTAGTGCAGCCCCTCCTCCTCCTGGGCCAAAGTATCAGCTGGTCTCCTTTTCAGCGCGTCCCACGAGCGAGCGGGAGCGCTAAAGTGAAATTTAAAGGGCTCCGTGCCCTAGTGCAGCCCCTCCTCCTCCTGGGCCAAAGTATCAGCTGGTCTCCTTTTCAGCGCGTCCCACCTTTTGCCACCCATAGGGAGCTCTGACAAATCTTACACAGGCCTGCCACTGCAGCCTGAGTGAAATAACGTCCACGTTATTTCACAGCCATTTTACACTGCACTTAAGTAACTTATAAGTCACCTATATGTCTAACCTTTACCTGGTAAAGGTTGGGTGCTAAGTTACTTAGTGTGAGGGCACCCTGGCACTAGCCAAGGTGCCCCCACATTGTTCAGGGCCAATTCCCTGGACTTTGTGAGTGCGGGGACACCATTACACGCGTGCACTACATATAGGTCACTACCTATATGTAGCTTCACCATGGTAACTCCGAATATGGCCATGTAATATGTCTATGATCATGGAATTGCCCCCTCTATACCATCCTGGCATAGTTGGCACAATCCCATGATCCCAGTGGTCTGTAGCACAGACCCTGGTACTGCTAAACTGCCTTTCCCGGGGTTTCACTGCAGCTGCTGCTGCTGCCAACCCCTCAGACAGGCATCTGCCCTCCTGGGGTCCAGCCAGCTCTGGCCCAGGATGGCAGAACAAAGGACTTCCTCTGTGAGAGGGTGTTACACCCTCTCCCTTTGGGAAATGGTGTGAAGGCAGGGGAGGAGTAGCCTCCCCCAGCCTCTGGAAATGCTTTCATGGGCACATTTGGTGCCCATTTCTGCATAAGCCAGTCTACACCGGTTCAGGGACCCCTTAGCCCAGCTCTGGCGCGAAACTGGACAAAGGGAATGGGAGTGACCACTCCCCTGACCTGTACCTCCCCTGGGAGGTGCCCAGAGCTCCTACAGTGTGCTCCAGACCTCTGCCATCTTGGAAACAGAGGTGCTGCTGGCACACTGGACTGCTCTGAGTGGCCAGTGCCATCAGGTGACATCAGAGACTCCTTCTGATAGGCTCCTTCAGGTGTTGCTAGCCTATCCTCTCTCCTAGGTAGCCAAACCCTCTTTTCTGGCTATTTAGGGTCTCTGTCTCTTGGGATTCCTTAGATAACGAATGCAAGAGCTCATCCGAGTTCCTCTGCATCTCTCTCTTCACCTTCTGCCAAGGAATCAACTGCTGACCGCACTGGAAGCCTGCAAAACTGCAACATAGTAGCAAAGACGACTACTGCAACTCTGTAACGCTGATCCTGCCGCCTTCTCGACTGTTTTCCTGGTGGTGCATGCTGTGGGGGTAGTCTGCCTCCTCTCTGCACTAGAAGCTCTGAAGAAATCTCCCGTGGGTCGACGCAATCGTCCCCCTGCAACCGCAGGCACCAAAGAACTGCATCACCGGTACCTTGGGTCTCCTCTCAGCACGACGAGCGAGGTCCCTTGAATCCAGCAACTCTGTCCAAGTGACTCCCACAGTCCAGTGACTCTTCAGTCCAAGTTTGGTGGAGGTAAGTCCTTGCCTCCCCACGCCAGACTGCATTGCTGGGAACCGCGACTTTTGCAGCTACTCCGGCCTCCGTGCACTTCCGGCGGAAATCCTTTGTGCACAGTCCAGCCTGGGTCCACGGCACTCTAACCTGCATTGCACGACCTCCTAAGTTGTTCTCCGGTGACGTGGGACTCCTTTGTGCGACTTCGGGTGAGCACCATTTCATGCATCCTCGTAGTGCCTGTTTCTGGCACTTCTGCAGATGCTGCCTGCTGCTGAGAGGGATCCTTGTCTTGCTCGACGCCCCCTCTGTCCCCTGACGCAATTTGCGACATCCTGGTCCCTCCTGGGCTACAACAGCATCCAAAAACCCTTACTGCATGATTTGCAGCTAGCAAGGCTTGTTGGTGGTCTTTCGGGGGGAAAACACTTCTGCACAACTCTCCACGGTGTGAGGGATCCGTCCTCCAAAGGGAAAGTCTCTAGCCCTTGTCGTTCTTGCAGAAACCTACGCTTCTACTGTCCAGAAGCAGTATCTTTGCACCCACAGCTGGCATTTCCTGGGCATCTGCCCATCTCCGACATGCTTGTGACTTTTGGACTTGATCCCCTTGTTCCACAGGTACCCTCAACTGGAAATCCATTGTTGTTGCATTGTTGGTTTGTGTCTTTCCTGCAGAATTCCCCTATCACGACTTCTATGTCCTTTGGGGAACTTTAGTGCACTTTGCACTCACTTTTCAGGGTCTTGGGGTGGGCTATTTTTCTAACCCTCACTATTTTCTAATAGTCCCAGCGACCCTCTACAAGGTCACATAGGTTTGGGGTCCATTCGTGGTTCGCATTCCACTTTTGGAGTATATGGTTTGTGTTGCCCCTATCCCTATGTGTCTCCATTGCATCCTATTGTAACTATACATTGTTTGCACTGTTTTCTAATACTATTACTGCATATTTTGGTATTGTGTACATATATCTTGTGTATATTTGCTATCCTCATACTGAGGGTACTCACTGAGATACTTTTGGCATATTGTCATAAAAATAAAGTACCTTTATTTTTAGTATATCTGTGTATTGTGTTTTCTTATGATATTTGTGCATATGACACTAAGTGGTACTGTAGGAGCTTCACTCGTCTCCTAGTTCAGCCTAAGCTGCTCTGCTAAGCTACCATTATCTATCAGCCTATGCTGCTAGACACCCTATACACTAATAAGGGATAACTGGGCCTGGTGCAAGGTGCAAGTACCCCTAGGTACTCACTACAAGCCAGTCCAGCCTCCTACAGTAGGTAAGTTTAGTTTTTATATTTAGCTCAATATACAAGTTAGGCCTGTCAGCCTTGGGATAGTACCCTCCCAAACTCTTAGCATGCCTACCCCATTTCTTCTGACCTCATTTTTGCTGGCCTTAGGACTCTGCACACCTTCTCAATGCTAACTTGTGCTAAAGTGCTTGTTCTCTCCCTCTATTCATGGTAATCTTAGCTTAGAACCAATTGGAATAATTAATTTAATTATAAATCCTAGTGATGTTGCACTGCATGTGCCCAGGGCCTGTAAATTAAATGCTACTAGTGATGTTGCAGCACTGATTGTGCCACCCAATTAAGTAGTATTTAAACATGTTTTAAGTCTGCGATTGCAGAGCTTATGTGTGCAGTTCAAACTGCCATTTTGACCTGTCAAAATAAACTTGTTGCCATGCCCAAACCTTCCTTTTTACATATCACCCTAGGGTAGGCCCTGGACAGGCTAGGGAGCCGGGCACAATGTGTTTAAGAAGGAAGGCATGTACTTTTAAGTTTTACATGTCCTGGTAGTGAAAGACTATTAAATTCATTTTTCACTACTGCAAGGCCTATCTCTCCCATAAGATAACATTCAAGTTGCCTAATTACATTTTATAAGTGTAATTTCCAAACGGTAAGTGTTAATTAGTTCATGTTTGGAGCCTCAGCAATCATAATTTAAAATTCTAACTCATGGTTAAGTTGAATTTTAAATTGAAATTCTGAACATAAAACTTTTAGAAAGTTCGCATTTTCCTACCCTATCTCTTTAGTGTCTGTAGCATGTCTTTGGTCACATGACTGGGTCTAGCCACACACAATAGGGAGCTTATGTGTGCCTGGATAGGCCATCACTGGAAGGATGGGAAGGGGAGCTGGACTCATATACACTTATAACAGAATAGACTGTGTCCTGCCTCCATGCAAAGAGGTGCATACCCCCAATAGTTAGCCTGGATCCAGGACAGGGCAGGCAGGACGTATGTGGACTTCAAAGGGAAACATCTAGAGGTTTTCCACCCACTTCAAAGACACAACTGGGTATAAATACTGAACCTCCAACACTGCCACGTCCGTACACTTCTTCACCTGTGGATACTCAGCCAAGAAAAAGGACTGCTCAGCTGCTTAAGGACTGTGACTCTGCTGGACTGCACCCTGCTGGACTCTTACTTTACAGTGCTGTCCTGCTGCCCTCTTGCCTGGGTGAGAAGGACTGGACCTGCATCTCTTGAACCCACAACCTAGAGTGACTCCAAGGGTTAGTTGGATGGCCTACTGATCCAAAGCCTTAGGGACATAACAGAATTTTAACAACCTTGTATCTGCACCTTGACTATGTCATCTGTGATTCCACCCTGCCAAGCAGAGTGACTCCAGTCTGTGTGGGATCCTATTCATGTGCTGTTTTAACTGATTTACTGTTTGAAGTGTTCCACAAATACTTTACACATTGCGTCCATGTTAAGCCTGACTTCTCTGTAACGAACTGTCAGGGAGTTGAGCACAAGTTAATTTGGGGTTTACTTCTACCTTACTCAGGATTGTGGTTGCTGCTTTTTACAATTAGTTTCTAGATGTTATATAAGTCTTTAAGATGTGTACATATGAACTTAGGGGAATATTTGAGAGCCCCTAGGACCACCTGAGTGCCGCTTTTAGTGTCTGACCAGTTGTGCTATGACTGCACCGTATTTACAAGGTGGTGTTAAGTCACTTTTTGTGGCTTAATGCCACCTTGTAAATACGGCCCCTTCATATGCAGCACTTTGCATGGAAGGGGCATACAATGGGTGTTGCTGTGAGTATGCCACAGCAACACCCATTGCATTTTGACGCTGCCCCAGATTTAGTAAGAGTTTTTGTAAACCTGAGGCAGCGCCAAAATCTAACACCATCACAGGGGTGGCGTTAGCAGGGTGCAACGAGGAGAAATGCTTAAATTTCTCCTTGTTTATTGCTCTTTCTATGTGTGCTGCACTCTGCAGCACACATAGAAAGAGCACATCACCATATAAGATTGTTTTTGTGCAGGAATATGTACCTTCCTGCACAAAAACGATCTCCTCCTCAATGTACTTATCCTTGCACAATGGTACAAGGGCTGCTGTTTTTGCGCACAGCAGCAAATTCAGCGCCTGTGCAAGGGGAAACACAGGGGTGCACCGTATTCTATTAAATATGATGCATCCCTGCATTGTGAAAATGATGGTGCAGGACGCTGCAAAATTTGGCACACAACGCGCACCATAGTTTTCCCTTCAATCTGGCCCCAAATATGTGGGGTTAGGAATAGTAAATCTATACTTACCTATCTATATAATAATGTTCTAACATAAAACTGTGTGGGTAGATTAATGACAGGTTTGTGTGTTCAGGGGAGAATTGAATGGTGGATGGAACAATGAGTGGGTGGGACGATGGATAAATGGAGGGATGAGTGCAAAGAACAAGCTAGCAGGGGATGGATCATAGAGTGGCTGGATGATTTGGTCGGTGAATGAATTGATGATTGGGTAGATGACTGATCAGTTCCATGATGGTTGATACATGTGTGGATGGTTTAGTGAGTAAAACAGTAACTGCCTAAATAATTAATGCATTCCTGTACCACTGAAGCGTGAATACGCAAAGTAGTATATACACCTAGGAACTTGTATGCATGACTATTTTCCTACGGAAATTAGTTAGGCCAGAAACTTTGCTACACCACGCCAACCTCCATTCAATTGTAAAATCGGCAAGTAGCAAAGTGATTTAAGTGTGATTTCTTTACTTAATTTACCACAAATTTTAAGACAAGAATCAGCAAAGAACACATCAATGAAAGAAAAGGAAAATTACAATAGTTGAGATAAAATCCATAACATTTACTCTCACCCCATATCTGTTTGATTACGTTATCTTTGGTGCAATCTATTACACTTTCATCAATGGATAAATTGTGAAAAATAGCAGGGATGGATGGATTTGAGTGTTTGTTTCTTTTGAGAATTCATGCTGGTGCCCATAGAAATGTCTCATTTTGCAAGGGGAACAACACCAGGGGAACACTGATTAGGCCTTGGCCATAGACAGCTTTAGCTTTCTGATACCAAACCTTGTTTCCAATACACAAATAGCAGGTAGGGTCAGCCCCTTGTCTACTAATGAATTGCTTTTTTGACTATCCCTTTTCCCTGCTAATTATTTGATGGCTTGCCTTCCTCTTTTTGTTTGTCCCACCAGAACCATTTCGGTCTCACATTGTTCCGATTGAATGAGTTGAATCCCATAACTGCTCAGTTGAAAGGATTTTTTCATTATTTTACTTTCAGGACTACACGGAAGAGCATGTTTTCCTGCTTTCTACTCCTTGTGTTGCTCACCCACACACTCCCCACATCCTCCACCTACCTGGCATCATGCTTCCTCGCCTTCACTCTCTGAATTTTTTATTAAATTCACCGTACACACTTAGCTCCTCCATAGTCACCCTCTTACTTTCACCCTCAGGGGCATAGTTATACTCTGCTTGCACCGAATTAGTGTCATTTTTTTTTACTCTATTTCAATGCAAAACTAACGCCATATTTATACTTTGGCGCTAGACCCGTCTAGCGCCAAATGTTTGGAGTTAAAGTCATTTTTTGGAAGTGGAAACCTACCTTGCCTTACTGAGATGCAAGGTAGGGGTTCCGGTGCAAAAAATGACTTAATGGCCTTAACGCCATATTTATACTCCAGTGCAAAAATGGTGCACGGCAGCGAGGAGGGGGTCAAAAAATGGTGCAAAGCTTGCTTTGCCCACCTTTTGAACTGGGCAGGCGTTAGGGGACCTGTGGGTCTATTTCCATGGTGGAACACCATGGAATATGCCCACTGGGGCCCTCCCCGGGACATCCCAACCCACACCAGATGGACAGCGGAGGATGGGGGACCTGAAATGGGCACCCATACATGGCACAGGGTGCAATGGCCATGCCCATTGGGGTGGTGGGCATGACTCCAGTCTTTTCTAAGACAGGAGTCATGTGGTATAGATGGTTTTGCATCAGAAAATGACTCCAAGCAGGTTAGAGTAATTCTTTTTTTTACTCTAACCTGCTAACATCATTTTTTGGTGCACAACCCTCTTCTTCTATAGCACCAGCCCCACCCAACTAACGTCATTTTTTTTTACGCTAGCCTACCCTTTGCACCGGCTTGCACCATTCCATAAATGTGGTGCCTGGCTGATGCACAGAAATGGTGCAATCCGGTGCTAAACATTTTGGTGCAAAACTGAGTTAGTGCAGTTTTGCACCAAAAAGTATAAATCAGGGCCTCAGTGTTTACTTTTCACCACATCTGCCAGCTCTACCACTGAGTCTCTGTCTCAGCAAAGGTAAGGTGCTCTGAAAAGTCAATCATTGCACCAAAAACAAAAAATGACTAATGGTGCCATCACTGAGAAGAAAAAAATTGCACAGAAAATCTCTGATTACCTGTACAGACATCAGCACAGATTTCAGCGATCCATGCTATCAATCATGCTAGTAATGAAACTGTCATGCAAGTTGTTAGAAATGGGGTCTTTGGTTGACAGTCTGGTTACCCCCTGTTCAAGCAAGGACCCTCACTCTAGTTAGGATAAAAGAGAATCACCCTCAGCTAACCCCTGCTTACCCCCTTGGTAGCTTGGCAGAGCAGTAGGCTTAACCTCAGAGTGCTAGGTGTAAAGTATTTGTACCAACACACACAGTAACTTAATGAAAACACTACAAAATGACACAACACCAGTTTAGAAAAATAGGAAATATTTATCTAGACAAAACAAGACCAAAACGACAAAAATCCAACATACACAAGTCAAGTTATGATTTTTTTAAAGGTTTAAAATAAAAAGAGTCTTTAGGTAGTTGTAACACCACACTAGCGCTGCTAGCGTGAAAATGTACCTGGTTTGCGTCAAAAATAACTCCGCACGGGCGGTGTGCGTCGAAAGTAACCCTGCACGGCTATGTGCGTCGAAAACAACTCGGCACGGCGGTGCGCGTTGAAAAAGCCAGCCACACGACGATCCGAAAGTCCCGCGGCGCAGGGTGCGATCTCTCAGCCTCCGTCAGCGATGCTGCGCGTCGTTTCTCCTGCTCCGGGCATCGGTTTTTCGGTCGCGTTTCCTGCGGCGTCGTTTCTCAGCTGCGGAACCGGCGTCGCGTCGTTTTCTCAGCCGCGATCGGATTCGCGTCGATCTTTTCTCCGCACGGCGCTTGGTGCGTGTATTTTTGTCCTTAGGCTGCCAGCCTCTCCTTTCAGGGTCCCAGGAACTGGAAGGGCACCACAGAGCAGAGTAGGGGTCTCTCCAGAGACTCCAGGTGCTGGCAGGAAGAAGTCTTTGCTATCCCTGAGACTTCAACAACAGGAGGCAAGCTCTACATCAAGCCCTTGGAGATTTCTTCTTCAAGATGGAAGGCACACAAAGTCCAGTCTTTGCCCTCTTACTCTGGCAGAAGCAGCACTGCAGGAAAGCTCCACAAAGCACAGTCACAGGCAGGGCAGCACGTTTTCCTCAGCTATCAGCTCTTCTCCAGGCAGAGGTTCCTCTTGGTTCCAGAAGTGTTTCTAAAGTTTGTAAGTTTGGGTGCCCTTCTTATACCCATTTTAGTCTTTGAAGTCACCTTTCTTCAAAGGGGACTCACACCTTCTTGTGAAATCCTGCCTTGCCCAGGCAAGGCCTCAGACACACACCAGGGGGCTGGAGACAGCATTGTCAGAGGCAGGCACAGTCCTTTCAGATGAGAGTGACCACTCCACCCCTCCCTCCTAGCAGAGATGGCTAATCAGAAAATGCAGATCACACCCCAGCTCCCTTTGTGTCACTGTCTGGTGTGAGGTGAAAAACAACCCAACTGTCAAACTGACCCAGACAGGGAATCCACAAACCAGGCAGAGTCACAGAATGGTTTAAGCAAGAAAATGCTCACTTTCTAAAAGTGGCATTTCCAAACGCACAATCTTAAAATCAACTTTACTAAAAGATGTATTTTTAAATTGTGAGTTCAGGGATCCCAAACTCCACATGTCCATCTACTCTCTAGGGGAATCTACACTTTAATCATATTTAAAGGTAGCCCCCATATTATCCTATGAGAGAGAGACAGACCTTGCAACAGTGAAAACGAAATTGGCAGTATTTCACTGTCAGGACATATAAACCACATTACTATATGTCCTACCTTATCCATATACTGCACCCTGCCCTTGGGGCTACCTAGGGCCTACCTTAGGGGTGCCTTACATGTAAGGGAAGGGAAGGTTTAGGCCTGGCAAGTGGGTACACTTGCCAAGTCGAATTTACAGTGTAAAAATACACATACAGACACTGCAGGGGCAGGTCTGAGACATGATTACAGAGCTACTTATGTGGGTGGCACAACCAGTGCTGCAGGCCCACTAGTAGCATTTGAGTTACAGGCCCTGGCACCTCTAGTGCACCTTACTAGGGACTTACCAGTAAATCAAATATGCCAATCATGGATAAACCACTTACATACAATTTAAACAGGAGAGCATATGCACTTTAGCACTGGTTAGCAGTGGTAAAGTGCTCAGAGTTGAAAAGCCAACAGCAACATGTCAGAAAAAATTAGGAGGCAGGAGGCGAAAAAGACTGGGGATGACCCTGCATAAGCAAAAGTCCAACACGACCCCCTACCAGCCGAAAGCCAGGGGAGAACAATCAATACCTTGATGTACTTCCCTGATTGGGGCGATAGAACAGGGACCCAGGCCCACAACAGCAGGGGCATGTTCCAGTTCTACGCCTTCCCGACTCCAGTTGGATCCCTCTGTCCATACTCTCAGGGCCCACTAAGCTAACCCATGGGGAACCCTTCTCCACATCTACAGACACCATCTGTGCAACACCTAACTTTACTTTGCTCACAGATGTATTGCAATGGGCAGATAGTACCACCAGGGCCAACACAGTGGTGTTGCCCACTCCACCCCCGGGGTGTGACTCTCGTCCTCCCCCCCCCAGGGGCAACTCTGTCCACCAGGACAGCAAGCCACAGTGGCCCCAGACAACTGTCAGGGATGAGAGCCCGACCTCAGGCCTCTCTAACCACTGTGACTGTGGAGAGTGGGGGGTGGTAGCCCCAGGTGCCTGGCACCCTTTGACCACTCTCTCTTCCACCAGGTCAGGGATGACAACCTGACCCTGGTCCTCCCCTCTGGGGCTCTGTAACCTCCCTGCAGAAGCGGCACCCCCAGAGTCAAAAACTGTCAGGGTGCTTGTAGAAGCAGTCCTGCACAATTCTTCCACCAGTGCAGGGATGTTAACCTGCAACTGATCCTCCAACCTGGGGTCTGTACCTTCAGGTTGGACCAGGGCCAGGGGTGAGGCTTCCCTCCCCCTGCCCTCTCCTCTGGGGTCCTGAACCACCCAACTAGGAGTGGCCCCCCCAGAAGACAACATGGTAGGGGCACTGTTAGCAGTAGCCCCTTCCTCCAGGTCAGGGGGGACACCCTTAACCTGGCCTCCCAATCCAGGGTCTGTACCCACAGACTGGATCACTGCCTGGCAAACCAGGACTTCCTGGGGGGCATACCTACCCCCTACCAGGTCAGAGTTTACCCTCTGAACCTGATCATTCAACCCAGAGTCACCACCCTGCGGTTGAACCATTGCCTGGCACACCAGGACTTCCAGGGGGGCACACTTACCCCCCTCAAGGGACACACTGTCCCGAAGGGCCACACAAGAGTCTGGCTGGCGCAGGTCTCCTGACCTCTGCCCATCTGACAGAGTCTGGATTCCCCCCAACCCAGAAATGGTCTTACCAAGGTCATTCATGGGGGGCTCTGCTCTCAGAGCTGACCCCTGACCCTCCAGGTTCTCCACTGGGGTCCGCAACCCCCTCTCAACCCTCTGTCTGGACTTCTGCACCCCCTCACTAGGAGTGGTACTGCCAGACACCAGAACTGGTGGGACGCTGGCTACAGCCGCCCCCCCAAGTTCTCCTGACACTGTGGGGTCTCCCTCAACAGATGGCCCTATGGTACAGGCTAGGCTCCCCTCCTGGTGTTCCCGCAGGGAACCCTCCAGGACCTGGGACCGGATCTCGGGCACCTTGGGCCTCAACCCATCCCCATTCCCTCTCCTCTGAGACTGGACATGGGGTCCCTCACCCATCCCACTACACTGGGACCTACCTGGGACACTACAATCCTTCCCTACCTCACCTGGTTGGGAACTACCTAGACCACTCCTCTCAGGAGCACCCCCAAATGCCTCTTCAGACCCTCTGGTACTCACCCAGAAGTCTGCCTCCATTGTAAGCTCCCTGGGGTCAGAGAACTCACACTCCACCTGGTGTTGGCATAGCTCTGGAAAATAAGGACTAGACATATGCTCTCCAGCAATTACATCACTCAGCCCCTCACATGAATTAACCAAAGTACCCTTCACCCAACCATCCAGTGACTCTGCTTTGAAAAAGCACCCCACATCACCCTCCTGAGACTGGTGAGACAGTACCTGACTGTCCCTGACACTCAACCCACACTCTTCTGGGATGTTTTCACACTCCATAACCAGGACTTCTACCTGGGGGAAACCCCTCTCCCTGTCACTCTCACCTAGAGTCAGTAGAGTGTCCCTCCCCCCAGTAGGAATATGACTCCCCATGCCAGTTCCCCAATCCACCTCAGGGACCCTGTGCATCACTGGAGCTACCTCATACCCCTGACCCTCCTGGCGTGTGTTAACTCCCTCCTTCAAGTAGGGCACCACCTCTCTGGGCATGTGCACTTCTGCAGCATCACTGGATATACAATTGTTGCTGCCACCATTCCAGCTGGACTCAGCCCTCATGACTTCCAGCTCTTTCAATTTAAGCTCGTAAGCATAAATCATTTTTTTAATCTCTAAGTTCCTCCTCCTTTCTTCCAACTCCCAATCGAGCTTTTTCAGCTCCCATTGGTACTCCCTCTCTGCCTGTCTGTCCTGTAACTCTTCAGGAGTCAGACCCTTGGGTGACACCCTGCCACCCCTCCTGGGGACCCTCCCCCCAGGCGTAACAGGTTCCTCCACTATACCACTGTGTATCCTCTGCACTTCCCCACCCATATTCTCCTCCTCTGTGTGCCCTCCAGCCTTCTTGATTGTCACCCAAGCCCTCTGTGCCTGTTGCAGCTCCCCCTCCCTGGTGGAGCTCTCAGTGGGACAGTCAAGATCTTTAAGGAACTGTTTCAATTGAGCAACTGAGTACTCCTTCAGTTTCTCCATTTCAAACACAGCTCCAGCTGTTGCATCTCCAGATTGAGACATGATGGTCACAAGTGCAAAGTTCCAAAAGGCAGAAAAAAATAATTTCCCAATGAAGTAAAAAGAATCAGTCAAGGGATCAGCAAAATCATGGAAGTAGAATAAAAAGAGTCCTTAAGAGAAAAATCAAAAGATCACCAAACAAGTAGTATGTGGTCACGTAGTGGTCTGAGATCAAAACAGTAGTGTACACTCAATTACTGTATGTCAAGTACAAATACAAGTCCAATCCCGACCGCTGGTCACCAATGTTAGAAATGGGGTCTTTGGTTGACAGTCTGGTTACCCCCTGTTCAAGCAAGGACCCTCACTCTAGTTAGGATAAAAGAGAATCACCCTCAGCTAACCCCTGCTTACCCCCTTGGTAGCTTGGCAGAGCAGTAGGCTTAACCTCAGAGTGCTAGGTGTAAAGTATTTGTACCAACACACACAGTAACTTAATGAAAACACTACAAAATGACACAACACCAGTTTAGAAAAATAGGAAATATTTATCTAGACAAAACAAGACCAAAACGACAAAAATCCAACATACACAAGTCAAGTTATGATTTTTTTAAAGGTTTAAAATAAAAAGAGTCTTTAGGTAGTTGTAACACCACACTAGCGCTGCTAGCGTGAAAATGTACCTGGTTTGCGTCAAAAATAACTCCGCACGGGCGGTGTGCGTCGAAAGTAACCCTGCACGGCTGTGTGCGTCGAAAACAACTCGGCACGGCGGTGCGCGTTGAAAAAGCCAGCCACACGACGATCCGAAAGTCCCGCGGCGCAGGGTGCGATCTCTCAGCCTCCGTCAGCGATGCTGCGCGTCGTTTCTCCTGCTCCGGGCGTCGGTTTTTCGGTCGCGTTTCCTGCGGCGTCGTTTCTCAGCTGCGGAACCGGCGTCGCGTCGTTTTCTCAGCCGCGATCGGATTCGCGTCGATCTTTTCTCCGCACGGCGCTTGGTGCGTGTATTTTTGTCCTTAGGCTGCCAGCCTCTCCTTTCAGGGTCCCAGGAACTGGAAGGGCACCACAGAGCAGAGTAGGGGTCTCTCCAGAGACTCCAGGTGCTGGCAGGAAGAAGTCTTTGCTATCCCTGAGACTTCAACAACAGGAGGCAAGCTCTACATCAAGCCCTTGGAGATTTCTTCTTCAAGATGGAAGGCACACAAAGTCCAGTCTTTGCCCTCTTACTCTGGCAGAAGCAGCACTGCAGGAAAGCTCCACAAAGCACAGTCACAGGCAGGGCAGCACGTTTTCCTCAGCTATCAGCTCTTCTCCAGGCAGAGGTTCCTCTTGGTTCCAGAAGTGTTTCTAAAGTTTGTAAGTTTGGGTGCCCTTCTTATACCCATTTTAGTCTTTGAAGTCACCTTTCTTCAAAGGGGACTCACACCTTCTTGTGAAATCCTGCCTTGCCCAGGCAAGGCCTCAGACACACACCAGGGGGCTGGAGACAGCATTGTCAGAGGCAGGCACAGTCCTTTCAGATGAGAGTGACCACTCCACCCCTCCCTCCTAGCAGAGATGGCTAATCAGAAAATGCAGATCACACCCCAGCTCCCTTTGTGTCACTGTCTGGTGTGAGGTGAAAAACAACCCAACTGTCAAACTGACCCAGACAGGGAATCCACAAACCAGGCAGAGTCACAGAATGGTTTAAGCAAGAAAATGCTCACTTTCTAAAAGTGGCATTTCCAAACGCACAATCTTAAAATCAACTTTACTAAAAGATGTATTTTTAAATTGTGAGTTCAGGGATCCCAAACTCCACATGTCCATCTACTCTCTAGGGGAATCTACACTTTAATCATATTTAAAGGTAGCCCCCATATTATCCTATGAGAGAGAGACAGACCTTGCAACAGTGAAAACGAAATTGGCAGTATTTCACTGTCAGGACATATAAACCACATTACTATATGTCCTACCTTATCCATACACTGCACCCTGCCCTTGGGGCTACCTAGGGCCTACCTTAGGGGTGCCTTACATGTAAGGGAAGGGAAGGTTTAGGCCTGGCAAGTGGGTACACTTGCCAAGTCGAATTTACAGTGTAAAAATACACATACAGACACTGCAGGGGCAGGTCTGAGACATGATTACAGAGCTACTTATGTGGGTGGCACAACCAGTGCTGCAGGCCCACTAGTAGCATTTGAGTTACAGGCCCTGGCACCTCTAGTGCACCTTACTAGGGACTTACCAGTAAATCAAATATGCCAATCATGGATAAACCACTTACATACAATTTAAACAGGAGAGCATATGCACTTTAGCACTGGTTAGCAGTGGTAAAGTGCTCAGAGTTGAAAAGCCAACAGCAACATGTCAGAAAAAATTAGGAGGCAGGAGGCGAAAAAGACTGGGGATGACCCTGCATAAGCAAAAGTCCAACACAAGTTTTTTAAAATGCATTTTTGGTCATTACTGCTTTTTGGGAGGGTCCAGCAGTTATAATTTGTGGACAGGCTGCTCCATTATTAAAATGTGCTCTTAGACACATGTATTTTTTTATTTTACAGCTGAAAGATGGGCATTCTTTTGGAGCATCTAAAAATGATGAATTTCAATTTAAAAATAGAAACTGGCAATGCATGTGTTTCTTCAAGCACGGGTTCACATGGCAGTGCAAACAAGCACTGACAAAGCCAATAGTTCGGCCATTGAAGGCAACGACCTAGTGGATTTGTCAATGTTACTTTATAATATTGGTAGTCAGATACATTAAGCACACAGGGAAAGATTTAAGAGCCCGCTGCACCATATATCGCCACATTAGCATCAATTTTTTACACTAATTTGTTGATGTTATGGCAAAAACACCACACCACATTTAGAAATTGGTGCAATGCATACATTGCACCACTTTGTAACTCTTTGCTCCACATTATGCATGTGTCATGCATAATGTATGCAAAGGGGGCATTTCCTCATTAGGGGGACCACAAGACTGGCCCATTGGAATCTAAGAGATTCCACTGCGTCATTTTTTGTGGCTACTTTTTTACGCCTGCTCATAGCAGGTGTTAAAAGGGGGCACACCATTAGTTACAATGGGCCCCTATGTATTGTTCAGGGTTACCACCAAGATTTTGGCACTAACTCTGAACAGTACATCAATAGCGTAAAAAATGTTGATACTATATACTCCAGCTGGGCTGCGTTCCTGTGACTTCTTACCATAGAAAGCATGCACTTTCCTCTCCACCCCATCGTTCCTTTTATTGTAATTTCCAACTTCAGTCTCCCTTACCATAACCACTCACCAGTCCTTTTATCCATTTCTTCTTCGATTCCATGTCAACTATCCTCCACTTCTTTGTCTTTCACCTTAGGACTTCCCTATCACTGAAGGTCACATAATAAATGTTTTAGTACTTGTTGTTCCCCAAACGCAGACAGAACATTCCCTTGCCTGCTGCTACATCCATTTCCTGATCGCCCTTTCACAATGTTCTAAGTAAAGAATAAACTTAATGAAAAAAGTTCCTCCATTTTACCTCCTTTGTTAACTCAGACATTCTCTTTCTAGAACAAGTTAGGTTTCCTATAAAAAGGGCGAAGTTTCTGTGTTTTTTCTGCCAAACTTTATTTTTTTACTTAGTGGTATGATGGTCTGGCATGACAACACAGCTTTAGACAGACAATTATGTGAAAATCACGAGGAGAGAAGAGCTTTGGCTATGCCCACATGTCTGCAGGTAGAAGTACATATTTTGATTGGGCAGAAGGTGTGTCGGTCCACAAAAACGTGCTTGCCCTTCACACTGCTGTAATCATTTTGTTTATATATTCAGCTGCCTGAACTTGTACTTTCAGCGGTACATACAACATTGTAAGGCTCTGAGGGCCTGATTTATACTTTTGCCTCAAAACTGCACATATTAAAGGAATGGTGCAAGCCGGTGTTAAACTAGGGCTAGCGTCTTCAAAGAAGACACTAGCCAGGTGGGGGTGGCGGTAGGGAAGGAGGGGGTTGTGCATCAAAAAATGCCTCCAGCCTGGTTAGAGGCAAAAAAAAATGCCTTTAACCAGACTTGTGCCATTTCCTGGCGCACAACCACCAAAAACATGACTCCTGTCTTAGGGAAGACAGGAGTCATGCCCAACACCCCATTGGCCAGCACAGGGGACAAGTGTCCCCTGGGCATGGCCATTGCACCCTATTCTATGCAGGGGGCCCTAATTAGGGCCCCTGATGGCGAAAAAATATATATATTTAACCAGACTTACCTTGGATGGGGTCCCCCATCCTCCGGTGTCCCTCTGGAGAGGGGAGGGTGTTCCTGAGTTTTGGGGAGGGCACCCGTTGACCCATTCCATGGTGTTTAACCATGGTATTGGTTCCACAGTTCCCCTAACACCTGGTCTGACCCAGGTGTTAAATAATGGTGCAAATCAAGCTTAGCACCATTATTTAGCCCCTCCTCCCACCTGTGCATATTTTTAGCACGGGGATAAATATGGAGATATGTGGATATCACCATTATTTTAGATGGGAAGGCCTACCTTGCATACCATTGACGCAAGGTAGGTGCACACATCCAAAAAATGTTGTAAACTCCTATATTTTGACGTTAGACATGTCTAACGTAAAAATATAAACAAGGAGTTAGGTTTGCGCGAGATTTGCATAAAAAAAGATGCAATTTTGGCACAAACAGTATAAATCTGCCCCTAAGTTTCTTAGGTAACTGATAGTGTTTTTTTCACTGACAGCAGCTGAAATGGGAGAAGGGCAGTTATTAATCAACATGACTTTCTAGGTCTAGCTTGCCCATGCAATTATGATCTGATATTTTAGCCTACAGCAATATTATTCTAAAGTTTGTTGCTTACACAAATACATATCCATTCTTTTGCTTTCTATTTGTACTGCTTCAAATGACCAAACAACATTCCTTTAAAGCTACTCCTATTGGCATTGTCAATGCTTGTTTTTCTTTGGCATAGGAGTGTCGGTTTATGATTTTTAGTGATTTATCACAACATCATTGATGCTTGTGTTGTTCATGAGCTCATGTGCAACTGCGCTATCAGTGGATGCTTTCAATCACCATCTCAAGGAACCGTAAGTACATCAAATAACTATGGGCCACAGTCAATATAATCTGCAGGTACAAACATTTACAGCAGCTGCCCAGCTCCAATCAATCCCAAGAGCAGATTTAGGCCCTCATGACGAGTCTGGTGGTCCTAGGACTGCCAGACTTGCAGTGGCGGTCGGACAACCACCAATGTGGCGATTCGGCCCTCACATTATGACTGCAGTGAACGTGCCGCGGTTGGACCATCGGCGCTGCCACTTTTTCGCCAGTCGGCGGCCTGGTGGTGGTCTTAATTCGCCCTGCCCTGGGGATTACTAATCCCCTCTCCCCCACCTTTTACGTGGCGGTTGCACCGTCATGTAAAACCTGCCTGAGACCGGGTGCCAAGGGCACCAGGAAACTCTGTTTCTGCCTGCTGGCACAGCAGGAAACTCGTAATAGGGGCCGCGGGAGGGCTGCTGCATATGCAGTAATCCAACCGCAGGAGTTTGGTAGGCAGGCTTTTCTGCCCATCAAACTTATAATCAGTGCCTACCTCCATAATGTATCACTAGAAAACAAAAATGGGATCATTTTACGATATTCATTTCAGCTCCCTCATTTGAATAACTGTCATTCTAATGCTGCCATAGGTAAACACTATTGTCTGATTGCTTGTTTTTAATACTGCTTGGGATAACGTTGCTATGTTTTTACAAGATAATCTTTATTGATACCTTCTAACTATGTGTATATCTTATAATTTCCGATCAACACAGTCCTTGCATTTTCACTCATTTTTATTGTTATACGGACTCTTGCAACTCATTCATGTGTAGCAGCGTTTCAGAGTAAGCCAAGCTGCAATAAAATGGTGGATGAAGTGATGCTGTTTCCCAGTGCCTTGGAAGCTCAAGAGGAAAGTTATCCCAAACTTTCTCTCCACAATCTATGCCACAGAGCTCCTTACTCATTTTAACTGGGAACAAATCAAATTTCACCACGTCATGATGCCTCACAAAATTATGTTTCATCATTATTGTCCACTTCAGTATGAGACTTACTGCATTGATATCATTTTATTAATAAACATCTATGGTTAAAAATGACTCATGACATGTTTTCGAGTTGGAACATAGAATTTAGACAATACAAGGAGTTTGTCAATTCAGTTCAATTTTTTTAATTTAGTTTGATAAATGTCACAATCACGTGAAACAAATCCATTCCACATATCAAGACACTCTGAAATGTATTTAACAATGTCACTTAGAATGTTATAGAACTTTAAAAAAGTATATAGAGCTTGTAATTTTAAGATATATCCAGTGTCATGTAAACAACTAAACCACCGAGCTTCAACACTATCCTAGGTCGACCTGTTCTGCACAGTTAATGAATTGCAATGCTAATTAGTCATGTCGAGCTACAATATGATTTTTTCAAGATATTGTCTTAATGAATATTGAACCAGTAAAATCATATTAAATAATGTAGCAAAAGTATATTTATCGAACAAGAGATGTGCAAATATGATAAAAATAAGCTCGTTGAGAGTTAAAGCTAGAGAAAGAAAAAAATCCCTATTAAATGTCGATGAAAAAGTCACCCAGTAAGCGGTAAATTATAATTATAGGAAATGTTAATTAACTGGAAATTAACTGACAGTGAAAAACAAGAAACACAGTATGAAGTGCACTGTTTGTAGCCGCTGCCAAGGACAGTGTCAGTTAATACTCCACTAGAGTGAAGGAGATGGAGCATAGGAGTAGAAATGTTGCAAATGCCGGTTCTAATGAATGATTACGAAAGGGGTCGCACATTGAATTATCGAGATAATACCATGATCACACCAAGTATCAATGGAGAGGAAATGGTGCCCTACATGGTGCCCTAACTAGAGAACATAGTTTTGGAAGTACTGATTAATAATTTTATAGATTTGACAATCTCAAATCTTGCCGCATCTTGTTCGTGTTACTTTTTGGACCAACTGCTGCTGATATTTTGCAGGACTTACTATGTACGCTAACTACAGCCCTCGTGTGTTGAACTCTTAAGCCTTTCTGAGCTTTGTTTGGGGTCTAGAAAACCTTATACATTAAAACATAATTAAATTAGTAAATGGCATGAGGCAATTTTTTATCGCCAGTTATGGGGTTTGTAATAAGATGCCTCTTTTTGGTATAATCACTGTTAGAAACTGAGGGCCTCATTTACAAGGCCCTAGCGGCACACTGCACCACCGGAGCTGGATTTTTTTTTTTATCTCCAGTGGTGCAGTGTGACAGCCCATATTTAGAAAGCCCTTGTAAATTTGAACCACTTTCACGCTTAAGACTGCATGAAAGAGGCATTACATGGGTGTTGCTTGGGGTGTTCCCACGCAACACCCATGGAATGCGAAGGAATCTGACACATTTCCAGATTTACTAGTCTGGGAATGTGTCAAATTCCCATGCCTCTTTAGGGGTGGTGGAAGAATGATGTGACAAGGAGAAATATCTTTATTTCTCCCCATATATTCCTCTTTTTATTTGTGCTGCATTCTGCAGCACACATAGCAAGAGGAAAACACTGCTTGTTATTGTTTTTGTGCAGGAAGGTGTCCCTTGTGACACAAAAACAATTATCCACACAATACAGTCATCCTTGCACCATAGCGCAAGGGTGCCTGCATTGGCAACAATTTGTGCATCAGTGCTGAGGCAGAGGACACAAATGTACCATGTCTTGTAGAAATACAGCACATTTCTGCCCTTTCCTGGTGTTGCAGGGTGGTGCATCATGGCACTTACTGCGCTGCCATGCGCTATGGGCCTCGTAAATGAGGCCCTGTGTTTCTAATTGGCAGAGGTATGCACCCTGTCCAAGCAGGAATCCCATCCTAATCAGGGTAAATCAGACACACACACTAAATTAACTTATGCTCACCCTCTGGTAGCTTGGCACAGAGCAGGCAGGCTTAACTTAAGAGGCAGCGTGTAAAGTATTTGTGCAAGACTTCAAACAGTAACAGAGTGAAAACACCACAAAATATAGATTTTATGACCAAAACAAGACTAAATAAAAAACAATATGTAGAAGTAGAGATATGAATTTTTAAAGAATAAACTTAGTTGTAGTGCTTAGAAGCATAATGCTGCCCACCTGCTCATGAGTGCCTTGGCTTTTCAGTGACTTTCAAACTGATATATATATATATATATATATATATATATATATATATATATATATATATATACATATATAGGTACATACATGTAAGCATCACACTCACTGGTAGCATTGGGATCCTGGAATGATTGTAGCATTCCCCTTGAGAATTGCTGCGTGGTGGGCTAATTCATTTATGTGCCCAGTATCTAATCAGCTTGCGATGTTTGTATAGTGGGGGCAATGTCCTCATCTGCCTCCTTGGACAAGGGCCATTATTTTACCATGGGTAATATGGCACCTTCCCTCAATTTAATCTGAAATGGTGTGGCAGTGTGAATGAAGTTGACATTGTGAGGATCTTTCATCCACAGGACGTCTGGCACCTGTGATAGATTGGCTTTTTCTATTGAGTCCAAAGCTCTGCTTGGAGTGGGTGTTCTGACTTTTAACTCAGTTCTTATTGGTATGTCATCCTGGAAAATAATAATTTTTTTCTTGGAGCTATCATCAAATAGCTTGTCATCCAGTATCTCCCTAATCATCTTTCCTGGCTCAAGTAAGATGACACATGCCCACAAAGCACGATTCAGGCTGCTAGCTAGCAATGCGCCATAAGTGGGTGTTAGTTCCAAAGTGTCTATCTGCAGTACTACCCCTGCTTCTGATAATCTGGTGTCTCTGCTATGATGGTGTACACTGCTGCAGTAAATGCCTCCCTATCAGTGGGTCATGCTATAGTCATGCTATAGTCTGTTTTCTGCTGGAGGAGTCTACCGTAAGTACCATAACTCTGGAGGGTAGAATTCCAGGTGTGGAGCAAACAGTACTACTGACTTGCTTAAAACGAATGGTCATATTCAATTTTGGCTTTAAGGCCCTCATTCCAACCCTGGCGGTGCTTCCAGGGCCATTCTGACCGCGGCGGTAAAGCCGCGGTCAGAAAAGGGGAACCGGGGGTTTCCCGCCGGTTTTCCCCTGGCCCAGGGAATCCTCCATGGCGGCGCTGCTTGCAGCGCCGCCATGGGGATTCCGACCCCCTTCCCGCCAGCCTGTTTCTGGCGGTTTACACCCCAGAACCAGGATGGCGGGAACGGGTGTCGTGGGGCCCCTGGGGGGCCCTGCACTGCCCATGCCACTGGCATGGGCAGTGCAGGGGCCCCTAACAGGGCCCCATGAATATTTTAACTGTCTGCTTTGCAGACAGTGAAAATCGCGACGGGTGCTACTGCACCCGTCGCACCCCTGCAACACCGCCGGCTCCATTCGGAGCCGGCTTCTATGTTGCAGGGGCTTTCCCGCTGGGCCGGCGGGTGGACTTTTGGCGGTCGCCTGCCGGCCCAGCGGGAAAGCCAGAATGGCATCCGCGGTCTCCTGACCGCGGAGCAGGCATTTGGTGGTGACCGCATGGCGGGCGGCGACCGCCGCCCGCCGCGGTCAGAATGACCGCCTAAGTCTCTGCCTAACAAATTCACGAGGGCAGTTGGTGAGAACAGTAAGCAGTCCTCAATATGTCTCCTCCAACTTCCACTTCTATTGGTTTGGTAAAATTAACCTTTATAATTTCCCCAGAGAATTTATGTGTGTCAGTGGAAATTTGGAGCCCTCCCTCTTTAATATAGAATTTTGTTGTTCTTCTGTCTATGAGAAATGCATATCTCTTGTCATTAATGTAAAGGGTCACAGGTGGGTTCCTCATCTGGCCTATGTGTCACTGACAAGATTGGACACACAGAAATCCTCTGTGCGCATCCTCATTGTGCATCCACATGGTTCACCTGGAAAGGATTTCCCACCCTCACAGCCACCCCTCCTTGCCCATGTTGGAATGAGATTTCCGTGGAGGGTACTTGATAGCTCATGCTGAGGCAGTCCGTGCTGAGCTTGGGGCATTCCTGGTGACTGCACAATTTGTGGAGGTGTCTGGGGCATATATGTGATCTGTGAATTCTGTTGTGGCTGCACTGTCATATTTCCAGATGGACCATAATTTCTCATTCTTACATTTTGCTCATCCCATCTCCTCATGTTACAGTCTCTAATAAGATGCCCAAACCTCTGACCATAATAACATGCCTGATCCCTTCTTGGAGGACTGAGCCTACCTCCTCCTACTCCTCTTCACCTCCCTACTATTTCCATGTGTCCTTATATTGTCCTGCTGAAGAGGGTACGGTTGGGTGACCCCTGGGACTGTTCCCTCAGGTATTGCAGTCATCTGTGTAGCTGCTGCTGGTACAACACCTTCCATAGCTCCCTTCTTCGCTAACTTCTTCTGCCCTAACTTGGCTGCAGCTTTTTCTGCAATTTCCTGTGTACTTTTCTCATTTTCCTGCCTCTTCTTGCAAACATGGACGATCTGTGCAGGAATTTCAGTCCAGGGCTTAGTTTCCAGTGCCACTATGTTATCTAAGCTGTCCTGTATGTCAGAAGGTAATCCTTTCTTAACTACATTACAGAACAGCAGGACATTAGCTCCTGTTAATTCCCAGTCCTGACTTACTTCCTGGGTCTACTTTTCTTTTATCTTATTGATGTGTTGTGTGGGATCCTCATTCTTTTGTATTGACTGAGCAATGAAAGATCCAATGTCTGGCCTGTCTGGGTACATTTTCTTCAGCTGATCCCACACTACAGATCTGACCAGGTTAAATGGTGATTCATCACATCTGGTCTCAGTGAGAGTCAATTTTCTAACTCCAACCTTTTGAAATACTGTGTCTGGTTTGTCCCCATTGAGAGAGCTAAGCAGCACTTTTACATCCCCTACTGCCAGGGTGATGCCTGCAGTTTGCTTCTCAAATGCTCTGATCCATTTCCTTGCTATTTCTGTGAGCAGTGGAAACTGTTTTCTGAGGATTTCCTTGTCCATTTGTGGCCAAGGAACATAATGTGGCATTCCAGGGCCCTCATGTATCAGGGGAATCTGATGGAAAGGGTTGATGGGACACTGAGGGCGATGCTGTCTGGCGTATTGCTCCCATATACGCAGACTTCATCTCATGTAAGGGTAGTCCCAATCAGGATCACCCTCACCACACAGAATGCAGTCTTGCCACATTGTGTGGGTCAAAGGACCCTAGGGCCACATGTAGCAAAGTTCTGATTTGCGACTCGCAAATCGCGAGTCAGAGCGACTCGCAAATAGCGACTCGCAAATCTGAATGTAGGGTAGTGTCCTTGACACTAACTGCGACTCAGAGGGGGGTCACAAATGCCCACCTCATGAATATTCATGAGGTAGGTCACAATTTACGACCCCCTTGGGAATGGCGGCCCTCACAGGGATGGTGGCCTGCTGGAGACAGCAGACCACCATGTCTGTGACTGCTTTTCAATAAAGCAGTTTTTATTTTTGTAAAGCAGCCCATTTTCCTTAAAGGAAAATGAGATGCATTACAAAAACAAAAACTGAAACGTTTTTGTTTCATGGGCCACTGCCTGCTCTGAAAAAATGTTTTCTGTGACATTTACAGAAGGGAAGGGGTCCCAGAGGACCCCTTCCCATTTCCGAATGTGTTACCACCAGTGTGACACTGGTGTAAACTGCGATTGCTTTACGACTGCATTCTCAGTCACAAAACAATCCTACATCGCACTGCGAGTCGCAGTTAGGAAGGGAACACCCCTTCCTAATTGCAAGTCGCAATCCCGTTTTGCGATTCGGTAACTATGTTACCGAATCGCAAAACTGGGTTTGTGCATCAGGAAGTGCTTTTTGTATGTCGCTGTTTGCAAGGTGCAAAAAGCATCCTACATGTGGCCCCTAGTTCTGGCCAGAGGCTTATCTGTAGAGCTAACTGCTCAGTCGAGTCTACTAGGGTTTCTACAAGTGCATGACAAAATGCCAGCATTCCTTTCCCTCACAAGCTAGAGGTGAGGCCTGTGCTGCATGAATTTCTAGTGCACCTATTTTCTGGGTGGGTCTGTTGTGGAGAGTCATTCATCCCCTCACCTCACCTCAGTTCATCCCATTCCGGGGTCCGGTTGGCCATGGTTGCTTTGGAATTGTAACTGTTCAAGATCTGTAGATCATGGCTTCCTGCTTCTAGGGGGGCACATCTTGTTCTCTTCCCCTTGTATCAATTGGGTTAGGCAGTCTCCATGTGCCCCTGGTGCAATCTAGATCAATCAGGGGTCTTTTTTCAAGACCGTAAATATGGTGATTTGCTTCTTGGGTTTAGAAGAGTTCATTTATGCTTTCCACACACTGGCATATAGATGCTATTCAGTCAGCTAATTTCCCAAGGCTCCTCTGCGTTTTCTCTGTACAGACATCATCATTTCCTTCTCTCCTTACTTCACTTCTCTCTCCTGTCCTCACTGCATGATAGTCAGTCCTGCACACTCTCTTGTGAGACTACTGCACCATCCCTCTCCTTCTGCCAAGGTGATAGAAAACTTTCAGTCCTTCTTTTTACCTGTTTCCTTACTTGGGATGCAAGTTGTTCTGCTGTCTCTACAGCCCCATGCACATGGTCTCTCCACCCTACATTCCCTGATTCCCTTCAGTGTGGGGGGCGTTGCTTGTCTCCTCAGTATCCTACCTGAAGTGACCCTTTTCTGAAGCAACTGTGACGTTGCTGATGAAATATGCAATTGGTCATCGCTATTCACCTAACTCTTCTCTTTGCTTTTCTCCTCTTGGTGAAACGTAGGGTCTAGACACAGTAAGAACTGTCTTAAATTGCCATGAAAAGTGTGGCTCTCCTATCACGGTTTGCTATCTAGGAGTACTTTCCCTCTTTGTTGTTGGCATTTGTGGGGTCACCTTGGGGGTCGTTTTAGGAGAATATGAAGGGGTTTAAATTTTAGGGTTTTCAAATCCTACTGTAGCTTCTTGCAGCTGCACTAATGGGTAGATGCTGGACACTGGGGGTGTGGTGCTTGTAGGGTCATATGAAGGTAGGGGAACAGAAGGGGTACTCAAGGTCTCTTTGTGTGAGGAACCTTTAGAATGTTCACAAAATTCAAAAGAATGGCGAAGATGGCTTCTCTTTTCTTCAATTTGGCTCCTGCATATTCATTGTGAAGGTGGGAGACAACATGCTCAATTGCTTTATCATTGAACGTTCCTTTGTATGGCCAAGGATGTGTATGCTTTTGGGTGACTTTAAACCAACCCTGGTTATACTTTTGCATTTTCTTTTTGCCACTGGGAAATACCTTCTGCATATGTTGTAAGAGGTCTCCATGTTCAGGTGTTCTTTTACATTTTATGCTATCAGGTTTCCTTAAGTTTAAAGTCAGCACACATGACCTTTCTAGTGGGAAATAATGTTGCCTACTTTTCCCAGTGTACCGTTTTTACAATAGGCTTTCAGTTTTTAGATATATCTACCTAGTCCTATGGGGCACAATGCAGTTAAATTTTCCATTACATGCAATGAACATTACAAAACAGTTTGTATATTGATACAATATCTCACAACAGCATCACACTGTGGTCACACATCATTCTACTGCACATGGTCACCTTCAGTCACTCAACAACCCAAAACTTTCATGAAAATAGCTAGCATGCGTTCTACTTACAGTGTTGCTGATTCACAAAGAAAAAACATAAACTGCCCGCAAGTCACATGTGTTACCCTTAGGTCTTACTGATTCACAAAGAAAAAACACAAATTGCATGCAAGTCACATGCATTACCCTTATGGCCTTACTGATTCACAAATAAAAAACACAAATCAAACACAAGTCGTAACTCTTACGGGATTACTGATTCACAAAGAAAAAAACACAAATTGCATGCACGTCGCATGCGTTACTCTTAGGGCCTTATTGATTTACAAAGGAAACAAAAAATTGCACACCAGTCACATGCATTACCCTTATGGCCTTACTGATTCACATCGGAAAAAAAACAAATTGCTTGCAAGTCGCATGTGTTACCCTTACGGCCTTACTGATTCACAAAGAAAAATACAAAATGGCACATGTTGCATGCGTTATGCTTACGGCCTTACCGATTCACAAAGAAAAATAAACAAAGCACGCACAAATCACATTCATTACCCTTATGTCCTCACGGATTCACAAAAAACAAATCACTCTCTTAGGGCCTTACTGTAGGAAAGTAGCTTCTTTCTAGCCTTGTTACCCCCATTTTTGGCCTGTTTATGAGTATATGTCAGGGTGTTTTCACTGTCTCACTGGGATCCTGCTAACCGGGGCCCCAGTGCTCATAGTGGAAACCCTATGTTGTCAGTGTGTTTGATATGTGTCACTGTCATTCTGCTAGCCAGGATCCCAGTGCTCATAAGCTTGTGGCCTATATGTGTTCCCTGTGTGGTGCCTAACTGTATCACTGAGGCTCTGCTAACCAGAACCTCAGTGTTTATGCTCTCTCTGCTTTTGAAATTGTCACTGCAGGCTAGTGACTAATTTTACCAATTGTGATTGGCACACTGGAAGATCCTTATAATTCCCTAGTATAGGGTTCCTAGGTACCCTGGGTATTGGGGTTCCAGGAGATCCTTATCAGCTGCAGCATTTCTTTTGCCACCCATAGGGAGCTCAGACAATTCTTACACAGGACTGCCACTGCAGCCTGATTGAAATAACGTCCAAGTTATTTCACAGCCATTTTACGCTGCACTTCAGTAACTTATGTCATCTATATGTCTAACCCTCACTTGGTGAAGGTTAGGTGCAAAGTTACTAAGTGTGAGGGCACCCTGGCACTAGCCAAGGTTCCCCCACTTTGTTCAGGGCAATTTTACCCGGACTTTGTGAGTGCGGGGACACCATTCCACAAGTGAGCTACATATAGGTCAATACCTATGTGTAGCTTCACAATGGTAACTCCAAACATGGCCATGTAACATGTCTGAGATCATGGAATTGCCCCCCCAAGCCAAGTCTGGTATTGGCGTGCCAATCCCATGCACCCCCGGGGCTCCAGCATGGACCCCAGGTACAGCAAGCTAGCTCTCTGGGGTTTTCTCTGCAGCTACCCCTGCTGCCAACCCTCAGACAGGTTTCTGCCCTCCTGGGGCCTGGGCAGCCCAGTCCCAGGATGGCAGAACAAAGGATTTCCTCTGAGAGAGGGTGTTACACCCTCTCCCTTTGGAAATAGGAGTAAAGGGCCTGGGAGGAGTAGCATCTCCTGGTCTCTGGAAAAGCTTTGAAGGGCACAGATGGTGCCCTCCTTGCATAAACCAGTCTACACCGGTTCAGGGATCCCCCAGCCCCTGTTCTGGCACGACACTGGACAAAGGAAAGGGGAGTGACCACTCCCCTGTCCATCACCACCCCAGGGGTGGTGCCCAGAGCTCCTCCAGTGTGTACCAGACCTCTGCCATCTTGAATGCAGAGGTGTGAGGGCACAATGGGGACCTCCGAGTGGCCAGTGCTAGCAGGTGACGTCAGAGACCCCTCCTGATAGGCTCTTACCTGGTTAGGTAGCCAATCCTCCTCTGAGGGATATTTAGGGTCTCTCCTGTGTGTTTCTCGTCAGATAATGAATGCAAGAGCTCACCAGAGTTCCTCAGCACTTCCCTCTTCAACTTCTACCAAGGATCGACCTCTGACTGCTCCAGGACGCCTGCAAAACCGCAACAAAGTAACAAGAAGACTACCAGCAACATTGTAGCACCTATTCCTGCCAGCTTTCTCGACTGTTTTGTGGTGTTGCATGCTCTGAGGGCTGTCTGCCTTCACCCTGCATTGGAAGCCAAGAGGAAATCTCCTGTGGGTCGACGGAATCTACCCCCTGCCAACACAGGCACCAAACATATGCATCACCGGTCCTCTGGGTCCACTCTCATCTTGACAAGCCTGGTCCCTGGAACACAGGAGCTGTATCCAAGTGACCCCGACAGTCCAGTGGTCCTTTTGACCAAATTTGGTGGAGGTAAGTCGTTGCCTCCCCACGCCAGACAGTAATCCTGTGTGGCGCGTGATCTGCAGCTGCTAGGGCTTCTGTGCACTTTTGCAAGACTTCCTTTGTGCACAGCCGAGCCCAGATCCCCAGCACTCCGTCCTGCATTGCTCAACTCGCTGGGACCCTCTTTTGTTGTGCTGAGTCGACCGTCGTACTCAGATCTTCTGAACACCTGTTCAGGTGCTTCTGTGGGTGCTGCATGCTTCTGCGTGGGCTCTCCATGTTGCTGAGTGCCCCTTCTGTCTCCTCCTCCAAAGGACGACCATCTGGTCCTTCCTGGGCCTTGGCAGTACCCAAAATCCTCAACCGCGACGCTTGCAGCTAGGAAGGCTTGTTTGCGGTCTTTCTTTGTGGAAACAAGTCTGCATCCTCCAGCACGCCGTGAGTCATCTTCTGACCAAAGGAGAAGTTCCTGGCACCTTCCATTGTTGCAGAATCTTCAACTACTTCCACCCGGAGGCAGCCCTTTTGCACCTTCATTGTGCCCTCACACCTCTGCATCCAAGATGGCAGAGGTCTGGGACACACTGAATGAGCTATGGGCACCTCCCCTTGGGAGGTGCTGGTCAGGGGAGTGGTGTAAGAGTCACCAGATCCTGAGGGTCTGCGCACGTTCCCAACATGTCCACCACAAGACAGCTCCAATCCTCAGTTTAGAATGTCACAGAGTCTAAGAGAGTCCAAGTGGGGAAAAGGGGATTAGGTAGGGAACAGCTGGGAAGGAGACCTGTAGGAAGCAAAAAGTTAAAACACACAATATCAAGATTATATCATATTAATCATTACTAGACTATGATTCTAAGCAGTGTCATACTGGAAACATGGATACCTTAAGCATGGACTAAATAACGAGGCCTCAAGATGTCTGGTTACCTGTGAAGGAATCAAGAAGGATTAATACAACTTTTCAATGAACTTCTTAGTGAAATGTTACACATGGATTAGAAACATCTGAACCTTCTAGAATTACATTTTCAAATTCAAGCATAGTCTTTTGCATAAGGACAAGAAAATACTTTGAATGAATTCTATAACACCATGGGAATTGTTCTTAAGGGACTTATTATGCACATACAATACAACATCTAGAATACTAGCACTTTAGTTTCTTAGAATGCAGGAACATAATTTGCGCACATTGCGGATTTCCACAAGAAATTGTAAATGCCATGAAATGGTTGTGCACAATGAATAACATGAGTTAGGCACAAGAACTGAATCATGCATCTTGCTGATTCGAAGGCCACCAAGTAAATGCCATGCAATGGTAGCGCACAATGAACATCATGAGTTAAGCACAAGAAATGAATTGCGCATCTTGCCGATTCGAATGTCACCACGTAAATGCCAGGAAATGGTAACACACAATGAATATCATGAATTAAGCACAAGAAATGAATCATGCGTTATTGCCGATTCGAATGGTACCTTGCGAATGCCATAAAATGGTAGCGCACACTGAATATTCATGAATTAAGCACAAGGAATGAATTGCGCGTCTTGACGATTCGAAGGCCACCATGTGAATGCCATGAAATGGTAGCGCACAATGAATAACATGAATTAAGCACAAGAAATGAATCGCGAGTCTTGCCGATTCGAATGCCACCATGTGAATGCCATGAAATGGTAGCACACCATGAACAACATAAATTAAGCACAAGAAATTAATTGCGCGTCTTGCCGATTCGAATGCCACCATGTCAACGCCATGAAATGGTAGCACACCATGAACAACATGAATTAAGGACAAGGAATGAATCGCGCGTCTTACCGATTCGAATGCTACCTTGTAAATGCCATTAAATGGTAGCGAACAATGAGTAACACGGATTAAGCACAAGAAATGAATTGCGTGACTTGCCAATTCGAATGCTACCTTGTAAATTCCATAAAATGGTAGCGCACAATGAATATCAAGAGTTGTACACAAGCAAAGAATTGCGCGCCTTGCCGATTCGAGTGTCAGCATGTGAATGCCATAAAACGCCAAACGCACATTCACATGCACAAGAGCAAAACTGTTTTATCATGCAATTTAGGCCCAAGAACTTGAAAGCTTTCGAGAACGGGATCGGGGGCCAGTCCGACCTCCATCTTACCACCCTGATCAAGAATCACCAACAAAGAGAAAGGGCAAGGTCTGGAAGATCAAAGTAGGCCTCTGGAACAGGAGCTCAGGAAGTTGCTGCTGCTCTTCACTTGGACCTCTGAATAGTGAGCACGTGGAGCTGGGCTGGCTCCCTTATATAGAGCCTTGGCCCAGCCCACAAATCACAACCAGGCATGCTGCAGGGAAAGCGTCTAGAAGGCCCTGGAAAGGGATCACACCCTGACACACTCTGAAAGCCTGCAGGAATACATTGCAAATGAGCAGTATTTATAAGCACCTTGAAAACAAGTCTTCAGGATTAAATTCTGCAATGCAAAAGTTTAAACAAGAGCATATCAGCACAATGCATAAATTACGTTATCTTGAAAGTGTTGGGTTTTTGCATTGTAGTCGCCCGTAGAGCGCGCACTGCCCTGATGTTGACAAGTGGTCACTCCCCTTTCCTTTGTCCAGTTTCGCGCCAGAGCAGGGCTGGGGGGATCCCTGAACCGGTGTAGACTAGCTTATGCAAAGAGGGCACCATCTGTGCCCTTCAAAGCATTTCCAGAGGCTGGTAGAGGCTACTCCTCTCAGGATCTTCACACCTATTTCCAAAGGGAGAGGGTATAACACCCTCTCTCAAAGGAAATCCTTTGTTCTGCCATCCTGGAACTGGGCTGTCCAGGCCCCAGGAGGGCAGGAACCTGTATGAGGGTTGGCAGCAGCGATAGCTGCAGAGAAAATCCCAGAAAGTTAGTTTGGCAGTACCCGCGCTCTATGCTGGAGCCCCGGGGGTGCATGGAATTGTCCCCCCAATACCAGAATGGTATTAGGGTGATAATACCATGATCCTAGACATGTTACATGGCCATGTTCGGAGTTACCATTGTGACGCTACATATAGGTATTGACCTATATGTAGTGCACGCGTGTAATGGTGTCCCCATACTCACAAAGTCCAGGCAAATTGCCCTGAACAATGTGGGGGCACCTTGGCTAGTGCCAGGGTGCCCTCACAATAAGTAACTTTCACCTAACCTTCACTAAGTGAGGGTCAGACATATAGGTGACTTATAAGTTACTTAAGTGCATTGTAAAATGGCTGTGAAATAACATGGACATTATTTCACTCAGGCTGCAGTGGCAGTCCTGTGAAAGAATTGTGTGAGCTCCATATAGGTGGCAAAAGAAATGCTGCAGCCCATAGGGATATCCTGGAACCCCAATACCCTGGGTACCTAGGTACTATATACTGGGGAATTATAAGGGTGTTCCAGTGTGCCAATCAGAATTGGTAAAATTAGTCACTAGCCTGCAGTGACAATTTTTAAAGCAGAGAGAGCATAAACACTGAAGTTCTGGTTAGCAGAGCCTCAGTGATACAGTTAGCACCACACATGGAACACATACAGGGCACACTTTATGAGCATTGGGGTCCTGGCTAGCAGGAGTTCAAAGGGGCTAAAGCCCAGTCCTTTTTGGGGTACCTCCCTGTAAGCAAAAAGGAGGCAAGGTAACAGGACATCCCATCTCCTTCTGAGTTTTTCAGGGAGTCGAATTATCATACCTTTGAGAGTTTTGTTAAACCTCTCAACCAGACCATTTGTTTGTGGATAATAAGGAGTAGTGATCTTGTATGTTACACCACACTCCTTCCATATAGCTTTGAGGATGCAGACATGAAGTTACTACCTCTGTCTGAAACCAATTCCTTAGGGAAACCCACCCTGGAAAAGATTCCCAGGAGGGCCGTTGCCACTGCAGGGGCTGTAGTGGTCCTTAAGGGGATTACTTCAGGGTACCTAGTGGCATGGTCCACTATCACCAGGATAAACCTTTTGCCTGAAGCTTTTGGAGGGTCAAGGGGGCCAACCATGTCAACCCCTACCCTTTCAAAGGGTACCCCAACCACTGGGAGAGGAATTAAGGGTGCCTTTGGAGTGCCACCAGTCTTGCCGGTGGCTTGGCAGGTCACACAAGAGCAGCAAAATTATTTGGTGTTCTCTGACATATGAGGCCAGTGAAACAGGGGAACAAGCCTGTCCCAAGTTTTACTTTGGCCCAAATGCCCATCCAAGGGAATGTCTTGTGTCAAGGTAAAAAGAAACTCTCTGTATTGCAAAGGGATTACCAATCTCCTGGCAGCTCCAGGTTTAGGGTCCCTTGACTCAGTATACAGGAGGTTGTCTTCTCAATACACCGTATGGCTATCACTGACATCTCCATTCTGCTGTTTGACAGCTTGCTGTCTCAAACCCTCTAGTGTGGGACAGGTTTGCTGTGCCACACTCAGCTCTTCCCTAGCAGGCCCCTCTGCACCCAAAACCTCAGCAGTGTCGGCAGGTGCTCATCTGGTGTAGGTTCTGCAAGGGGAGAGGATTCCTCTTCCTCAACAGGGAAATCTTCTGGTGAGGGAGAGATAGTGGGCAACAATTTACCCTTCCTACCCCTAGCTATTGGGAGCACTTGGTCCATTGTTCCGGGATCCAAGTTTCCCTGTCCTTTTTGCTTTTTGGCCTGAGCTCTTGTCAAAGCAAAAATATGCCCAGGAATGCCCATCATTGCTGCATGAGCTTCCAACTCCACTTCAGCCAAGCTGATGTCTCCAAATCATTGCCTAGTAAGCAATCTACAGGTAATTGAGTGGCTACCTCAACTTTCTTTGGACCAGTAATCCACCCACTTGAGATTCACAACAGCCATGGGGTGGCTAAGTGTGTTATTGTGAGCATCAGTCACTTGGTACTGCTGACCAAGTAGGTGTTGATCAGGATGAACCAGTTTCTCTATAACCATAGTTACACTGGCTCCTCTGTCCCTGAAGGCCTCATCCTCAACACCGTTAATTAGGGGTAGTTGCTTGTACTTATCCGTATTAAGGGGATAAGCAACCAAGGTGGCAAAGTCAATGCCACCATCAGAGACTAAAACAGCCTGTGTGGTCTCCCTAACAAGACCAACCCCAACTACACTGCCAATAGTGAGCCCAGC
The DNA here is from genome assembly GCF_031143425.1 of Pleurodeles waltl. Lineage (NCBI taxonomy): Eukaryota > Metazoa > Chordata > Amphibia > Caudata > Salamandridae > Pleurodeles > Pleurodeles waltl. Next base: position 228,203,855 of record NC_090443.1, read on the forward strand.
TACACCCTTGGATTGGCTATTTGTTGTAGATTTCCCACCACCACTGCTATTACTAGGGGCACTAGAGGTTGCAGTTGGGGTTATGGTGGTGGGAGGTTTGGTGTTTGTTTTTGGACAAGTGGCATCACTTGCCCAATGGCCTTTTACTTTACATAAATAACACCAAGGCTTTTTCTGATTGTGAGAAGAGGATTTGGACCCACCACCCCCAGAGGATTATTGTGGGCCTGATGAAGACTCAGAGGGGCATATTTATACTCCGTTTGCGCCGAATTTGCGTCGTTTTTTTCGACACAAATTCGACGCAAAACTAACACCATATTTATACTTTGGCGTTAGACGCGTCTAGCGCCAAAGTTCATGGAGTTAGCGTCATTTTTTGGCGTGAACACCTTCCTTGCGTTAATGAGATGCAAGGTAGGCGTTCCCGTCTTAAAAAATGACTGCGATGCATATGCGTCGTATTTATACTCCCGGGCAAAAATGACACCCGGGAGTGGGCGGGACTAAAAAACCCGCATTTGCGCCGGATTTTAGCGCCTGGGTCAGGGCAGGCTTTAAGGGACCTGTGGGCTCAGAATGAGCCCAGAGGTGCCCTCCCAAGCCCCCAGGGACACCCCCTGCTACCCTTGCCCACCCCAGGAGGACACCCAAGGATGGAGGGACCCATCCCAGGGAAGAAAAGGTAAGTTGTGGTAAATATTTTTTTTAATTTTTTTTTGTGGCATAGGGGGGCCTGATTTGGGCCCCCCTACATGCCACTATGCCCAATGACCATGCCCAGGGGACAGAAGTCCCCTGGGCATGGCCATTGGGCAAGGGGGCATGACTCCTGTCTTTGCTAAGACAGGAGTCATGTTAATGGCGTCTGGGCGCCCAAAAAAAATGGCGCAAATCGGGTTAAGACGATTTTTTTGCCTCAGCCTGACTTGCCCCATTTTTGGACGCCCAAATGCCATTTTTCCCTACGCCGGCGCTGCCTGATGTACGTGTTTTTTTTTCACGCACACCAGGCAGCGCCGGTCGGCTAACGCCGGCTAACGCCATTCAATAAATACGGCGCCCGCATGGCGCTTCAGAATGGCGTTAGCCGGCGCTAATTTTTTTGGCGCAAAACTGCGTTAGCGCAGTTTTGCGTCAAAAAGTATAAATATGGCCCAGAATGTTTTTTATCTTTGTCCCCACCCTTGTCAGAAGACTTACCATCCATCTTCTTGCCGTCCTTGTCACCCCCTGTATGAACTTTTTTATTCACTCTTGTTCTGACCCATTTGTCTGCCTTCTTTCCCAATTCTTGGGGAGAGGTCAGATCTGAGTCTACTAAGTACTGGTGCAACAAATCAGACACACAATTGTTCTAAATATGCTCTCAGGATTAGATTCTACAGGCTTTCATAGTCAGTCACCTTACTTCCATGTAACCAACCCTCCAAGGCCTTCACTGAACATTCTACAAAGTCTGTCCAGTCTTGAGAGGACTCTTTTCTGGTGTCTCTGAAGTTAATCCTGTATTGTTCAGTGGGTAAGCCAAATCCATCCAAGAGTGCATCCTTGAAAACTTTGTAGTTATTAGCATCACTTTCTCTGACAGTAGGAACCCCATCCCTACCTTTACCAGTGAAAGATAGCCAAAAGATAGCAGCCCACTACCTTTGGAGGGACCAACTGTACCATGCAGGCCCTCTCAAGTGCAGCAAACCACCTGTTAATGTCACCCCCCTCCTTGTAAGGGGGGACTATCTTATGCAGGTTTCTGGAATCTTGCTCTCTAACAGGATTGCTATCAAGAACAATGCTGCTGCCTCCATGGGGAACTAACCCCAACCTCTGCATTTCCCTTTCCACACCCAGAGAGTCCCTGTCTAAGGCCAGCTGCTGCTGTTTAAGCTTCAGCCTGGCTACTTCCAACCTCAGCATTCTGAGTTCCCTTTCCATTAAGTTATCCTCAGGGTGGGAGGCTTGGGAATTGCGAGACACATAAGTTATGTGGGAATTGGCAGAGTTGGACCTGTCCCTAACTGACTGGACCCTAGTAACCTGGCCTTTAGGGGTGAAAGGTGCCCTACTAATGTGTGACCCCTCACACTACCAGTGTCACTAGGTGGTCTGCTAGCTAACAGGTCCTTGGAATAACCCTTCCCAGCAACCTCAGGGGACTCCTCTGAGTCTGACTGGGTACCCCCCTCCTCTACCTTGTGATCCTGGGGTGGGCCAGACTGGTTCTGGCCACTTTCTAGGAGAAAGCTGAGGAGATGATCTTTGGTAGGATTCTTACCCATTGCTAAACCTCTTTCTATGCAGAGACCCCACAAACCTTTATAGTTCAGATTCCCATATGTTCCCGGGACAACTGTGGGAGTAAGTTCTACTGCAGCATGATAGAAAAGGTTTAGGACAGAGGAAAAAAAAACTTTTGGGAACTTTTAGAAGAACAGAGAAAAAAAAAAACTTTTGAAAACTTTTGAAAACGTTTGAAAGTTTTCAGAAACTTTTCAGAAACTTTTTAGAAAGTTTTAGAGAAGGAAAGTTAAACTGTTTAGATTACTGTGTATATTCTGAAGTATTTGGTATATGTTTTTCTTATGAAAAGCACCAATGAGAAAGTGGTAAAGCAGTTACAAGTACTTATCCCACCGCTGCACCACCAATGTAGGAGGGTTGCCTGGATTATAGTGGGTACCTTGTGGTACTTACACCTTGTGCCAGGTCCAGTTATCCCTTATTAGTAGATTAGTAGTGTTCTAGCAGCTTAGGCTGATAGAGGTAGCTATGGCAGAGCAGCTTAGGCTGAACTAGGAGACATGCAAAGCTCCTACCATACCACTTACATCACTTAGCACTGTATCATAAGAAAACACAACACTCAGAGTTACTAAAAATAAAGGTACTTTATTTTAGTGACAATAGGACAAAAGTATCTCAGAGGATACTCTCTTAGAAGGTAAGTAATATACACAACATATACACACAAACCAGACTCAGGTAAGTAAAACACTTAGAAAAGTAGTGCAAACACTGTAGACCACAATAGAATGCAATAGGAGAAAATAGGCGTAGGGGCAACACAAACCATATACTCCAAAAGTGGATTGCAAACCACGAATGGATGCCAGGCCTAGTGTATTGTGTAGAGGGTCGCTGGGAGTGTAAGAAAACACTTAGGGTGTCCAAGATACCCCACCCCAAGACACTAAAAAGTAGGAGTAAAGTTACCCTACTACCCCAGAAAGACAGTAAAGTCGAGATAGGGGATTCTGCAAAGACAACTGACTGCAAAGCACTGAAGACGGGTTCCTGAACCTGAGGACCTGCAAAGGAAGGGGACCAAGTCCAAGAGTCACGCAAGGGTCCAGGGGGGCAGGAGCCCACTAAACCCCGGATGAAGGTACAAAAGGGCTGTCTCCGAGTGGAAGAAGCTGAAGATTCTGCAACAACGGAAGGTGCCAGGAACTTTTCCTTTGGTCACAAGATGTTGCACGGCGTGCTGGAGGATGCAGAGCTGTTTCCATGCAGAAAGACCGCAAACAAGCCTTGCTAGCTGCAAGAGTCGTGGTTGAGAATTTTGGGTGCTGCTAGAGCCCAGGAGGGACCAGGTGGTTGCCCCTTGGAGGAGGAGAGAGAGGGGGTGCTCAGCAGCATGGAGAGCCCACGTAGAAGCTGGCAGCACCTGCAGAAGCACCTGAACAGGCATTCAGAAGATCTGAGCACGATGGTCGACTCAGCACAACAAAAGAGGGTCCCACGAAGTCGGAGTCCAACTCAGCGAGTTGGGCACTGCAGGACGGAGTGCTGGGGACCTGGGCTAGGCTGTGAAGAAAGGAAGCCTTGAAAAAGTGCACAGAAGCCCTAGCAGCTGCAGTTCGCGCAGTACACAGGATTACTGTCTGGCGTGGGGACGCAAGGACTTACCTCCACCAAATTTGGACAGAAGGGCCACTGGACTGTCGGGGACACTTGGATCCAGCTCCTGTGTTCCAGGGACCAGGCTCTTCAAGATGAGAGGGGACCCAGAGGACTGGTGATGCAGAAGTTTGGTGCCTGCGTTGGCAGGGGGAAGATTCCGTCGACCCACAGGCGATTTCTTCTTGGCTTCCAGTGCAGGGTGAAGGCAGACAGCCCTCAGAGCATGCACCAACAGGAAACAGTCGAGAAAGCTGGCAGGATGAGGTGCTACAATGCTGCTGGCAGTCTTCTTGCTACTTTGTTGCGGTTTTGCAGGCATCCTGGAGCAGTCAGCAGTTGATCCTTGGCAGAAGTCGAAGAGAGAAGTGTAGAGGAACTCTGGTGAGCTCTTGCATTCATTATCTGGTGAGATACCCAAAGGAGAGACCCTAACTAGCCCTCAGAGGAGGATTGGCTACAGAGAAAGGTAAGCACCTATCAGGAGGGGTCTCTGATGTCACCTGCTGGCACTGGCCACTCAGAGGTGTCCATTGTGCCCTCACACCTCTGCATCCAAGATGGCAGAGGTCTGGGACACACTGGAGGAGCTCTGGGCACCTCCCTTTGGGAGGTGCTGGTCAGGAGAGTGGTCACTCCCCTTTCCTTTGTCCAGTTTCACGCCAGAGCAGGGCTGGGGGGATCCCTGAACCGGTGTGGACTGGCTTCTGTAAGGAGGGCACCATCTGTGCCCTTCAAAGCATTTCCAGAGGCCAGGAGAGGCCTCCTCTCAGGCCCTTCACACCTATTTCCAAAGGGACAGGGTGTAACACCCTCTCTCAGAGGAAATCCTTTGTTCTGCCTTCCTGGGACTGGGCTGCACAGGCCCCAGGGGGGCAGAAACCTGTCTGAGGGTTGGCAGCAGCGGTAGCTGCAGAGAAAACCCCAGAAAATTATTTTGGCAGTACCCGGTGTAGGAGGCTGGACTGGCTTGTAGTGAGTACCAAGGGGTACTTGCACCTTGCACCAGGCCCAGTTATCCCTTATTAGTGTATAGGGTGTCTAGCAGCTTAGGCTGATAGATAATGGTAGCTTAGCAGAGCAGCTTAGGCTGAACTAGGAGACGTGTGAAGCTACTACAGTACCACTTAGTGTCATATGCACAATATCATAAGAAAACACAATACACAGTTATACTAAAAATAAAGGTACTTTATTTTTATGACAATATGCCAAAGTATCTTAGAGTGTACCCTCAGTGAGAGGATAGGAAATATACACAAGATATATATACACAATAGCAAAAATATGCAGTATAGTCTTAGAAAACAGTGCAAACAATGTATAGTTACAATAGGATGCAATGGGGAAACATAGGGATAGGGGCAACACAAACCATATACTCCAAAAGTGGAATGCGAACCACGAATGGACCCCAAACCTATGTGACCTTGTAGAGGGTCGCTGGGACTATTAGAAAATAGTGAGAGTTAGAAAAATAACCCTCCCCAAGACCCTGAAAAGTGAGTGCAAAGTGCACTAAAGTTCCCCTAAGGACAAAGAAGTCGTGTTAGAGGAATAATGCAGGAAAGACACAAACCAGCAATGCAACAACTGTGGATTTCTAATCTAGGGTACCTGTGGAACAAGGGGACCAAGTCCAAAAGTCACAAGCAAGTCGGAGATGGGCAGATGCCCAGGAAATGCCAGCTGTGGGTGCAAAGAAGCTTCTACTGGACAGAAGAAGCTGAGGTTTCTGCAGGAACGAAAAGGGCTAGAGACTTCCCCTTTGGTGGACGGATCCCTGTTGCTGTGGAGAGTTGTGCAGAAGTATTTTCCCGCCAAAAGAACGCCAACAAGCCTTGCTAGCTGCAAATCGTGCGTTTGGCATTTTTGGACGCTGCTGGGGCCCAGGAGGGACCAGGAGGTCGCAAATTGGACCTGAAGAGAGAGGGGACATCGGGCAAGACAAAGAGCCCTCACTGAAGCAGGTAGCACCCGTAGAAGTGCCAGACACAGGCACTACGAGGATGCATGAAACGGTGCTCGCCAAAGTTGCACAAAGGAGTCCCACGTCGCCGGAGACCAACTTAGAAAGTCGTGCAATGCAGGTTAGAGTGCCGTGGACCCAGGCTTGGCTGTGCACAAAGGATTTCCACCGGAAGTGCACAGGGGCCGGAGTAGCTGCAAAGTCGTGGTTCCCAGCAATGCAGCCCAGCGAGGTGAGGCAAGGACTTACCTCCACCAAACTTGGGCTGAAGAGTCACTGGACTGTGGGGGTCACTTGGACAGAGTCGCTGGATTCGAGGGACCTCGCTCGTCGTGCTGAGAGGAGACCCAAGGGACCGGTAATGCAGCTTTTTGGTGCCTGCGGTTGCAGGGGGAAGATTCCGTCGACCCACGGGAGATTTCTTCGGAGCTTCTGGTGCAGAGAGGAGGCAGACTACCCCCACAGCATGCACAAGCAGGAAAACAGTCAAGAAGGCGGCAGGATCAGCGTTACAGAGTTGCAGTAGTCGTCTTTGCTACTATGTTGCAGGTTTGCAGGCTTCCAGCGCGGTCAGCAGTCGATTCCTTATCAGAAGGTGAAGAGAGAGATGCAGAGGAACTCGGATGAGCTCTTGCATTCGTTATCTAAAGTTTCCCCAGAGACAGAGACCCTAAATAGCCAGAAAAGAGGGTTTGGCTACCTAGGAGAGAGGATAGGCTACTAACACCTGAAGGAGCCTATCAGCAGGAGTCTCTGACGTCACCTGGTGGCACTGGCCACTCAGAGCAGTCCAGTGTGCCAGCAGCACCTCTGTTTCCAAGATGGCAGAGGTCTGGAGCACACTGGAGGAGCTCTGGACACCTCCCAGGGGAGGTGCAGGTCAGGGGAGTGGTCACTCCCCTTTCCTTTGTCCAGTTTCGCGCCAGAGCAGGGGCTAAGGGGTCCCTGAACCGGTGTAGACTGGCTTATGCAGAATTGGGCACATCTGTGCCCAAGAAAGCATTTCCAGAGGCTGGGGGAGGCTACTCCTCCCCTGCCTTCACACCATTTTCCAAAGGGAGAGGGTGTCACACCCTCTCTCAGAGGAAGTTCTTTGTTCTGCCATCCTGGGCCAGGCCTGGCTGGACCCCAGGAGGGCAGATGCCTGTCTGAGGGGTTGGCAGCAGCAGCAGCTGCAGTGAAACCCCAGGAAGGGCAGTTTGGCAGTACCAGGGTCTGTGCTACAGACCACTGGGATCATGGGATTGTGCCAACCATGCCAGGATGGCATAGAGGGGGCAATTCCATGATCATAGACATGTTACATGGCCATATTCGGAGTTACCATGGTGAAGCTACATATAGGTAGTAACCTATATGTAGTGCACGCGTGTAATAGTGTCCCCGCACTCACAAAGTTCAGGGAATTGGCTCTGAACAATGTGGGGTCACCTTGGCTAGTGCCAGGGTGCCCTCACACTAAGTAACTTTGCACCTAACCTTTACCAGGTAAAGGATAGACATATAGGTGACTTATAAGTTACTTAAGTGCAGTGTAAAATGGCTGTGAAATAACGTGGACGTTATTTCACTCAGGCTGCAGTGGCAGGCCTGTGTAAGGATTGTCAGAGCTCCCTATGGGTGGCAAAATAAATGCTGCAGCCCATAGGGATCTCCTGGAACCCCAATACCCTGGGTACCTCAGTACCATATACTAGGGAATTATAAGGGTGTTCCAGTAAGCCAATGTAAATTGGTAAAAATGGTCACTAGCCTGTTAGTGACAATTTGGAAAGAAATGAGAGAGCATAACCACTGAGGTTCTGATTAGCAGAGCCTCAGTGAGACAGTTAGTCACTACACAGGTAACACATTCAGGCACACTTATGAGCACTGGGGCCCTGGGTTACCAGGGTCCCAGTGACACATACAACTAAAACAACATATAGACAGTGAAAAATGGGGGTAACATGCCAGGCAAGATGGTACTTTCCTACACAACCCCCCCCAAACGAAGGACAATAAGACTAGCCATGACCTGATGAGTCTTCATTGTCTAAGTGGAAATATCTGGAGAGTCCATCTGCATTGGAGTGGCTACTCCCAGGTCTATGTTCCACTGTATAGTCCATTCCCTGTAGGGATATGGACCACCTCAACAATTTAGGATTTTCACCTTTCATTTGTTTTAGCCAAAGTAGAGGTTTGTGGTCTGTCTGAACAATGAAGTGAGTGCCAAACAGGTATGGCCTCAACTTCTTCAGAGCCCAGACCACAGCAAAGGCCTCCCTCTCAATGGCAGACCAACGCTTTTCTCTAGGGGTCAACCTTCTACTAATAAAAGCAACAGGTTGATCCTGGCCCTCAGAATTAAGTTGTGATAGGACTGCCCCTACTCCTAATTCAGATGCATCAGTTTGGACATAGAATTGTTTAGAGTAACAAGGGCTTTTCAGGACAGGGGCAGAGCACATGGCCTGCTTCAGCTCCTCAAAAGCTTTCTGACAGTTTGCTGTCCATAATACCTTTTTAGGCATTTTCTTGGATGTGAGGTCATTAAGAGGGGCTGCAATGGAGCCATAGTTCTTAATGAACCTCCTGTAATACCCAGTGAGGCCTAGGAAGGCTCTCACCTGAGTCTGAGTGGTAGGGGGAACCCAATCAATAATAGTTTGGATTTTCCCCTGAAGTGGTGCAATCTGTTCCCCACCAACAAGGTGTCCCAGATAAACCACCTTACCCTGCCCTATCTGGCACTTTGAAGCCTTGATAGTGAGGCCTGCCTTTTGCAGGGCCTCCAAAACTTTCCTTAGGTGGACCAGGTGATCATCCCAGCTGGAGCTAAAGACAGCTATATCGTCCAAATATGCTGCACTGAAAGCTTCCAGCCCTTGCAGGACTGTGTTCACCAACCTCTGAAAAGTGGCAGGTGCATTTTTCAAACCAAAAGGCATTACAGTAAACTGGTAATGTCCTCCAATGGTAGAAAATGCAGTCTTAGGTTTAGCATCTTCTGACAATTTGATCTGCCAATACCCTGCAGTCAAATCAAAAGTGCTTAGATACTTGGCAGATGCCAGTGTATCTATGAGCTCATCTGCCCTGGGTATAGGGTGAGCATCAGTTTTGGTTACCAAGTTGAGACCTCTATAGTCTACACAAAACCGCATTTCCTTCTTTCCATCTTTGGAATGGGGTTTTGGTACCAGTACCACAGGAGAAGCCCATGGACTGTCAGAGTGCTCAACCACTCCTAGTTCTAACATTTTCTGGACCTCTTGCTTTATGCAGCCCCTGACATGGTCAGGCTGCCTATAGATCTTACTTTTGACAGGTAAACTGTCTCCAGTATCTATAGTGTGCTCACACCAAGAAGTGGTACCTGGCACAGTAGAGAAGAGTTCAGAGAATTGATCTAGGAGATTTATGCAATTATCTTTCTGCTCAGCAGTAAGACAATCATCCAAATCTACACCTTCCACAAGAGCATCTTGTTCTGTGGAAGAGAAGAGATCAGGTAGAGGATCACTGTCTTCTTCCTGTCCCTCATCAGTTGCCATGAGCAGGGTGAGATCAGCCCTGTCATAGTAGGGTTTCAGGCGGTTGACATGGAGCACCCTAAGGGGACTCCTGGCAGTGCCTAAGTCAACTAAATAGGTGACTTCTCCCTTTTTTTCAACAATTGTGTGGGGACCACTCCATTTATCTTGGAGTGCTCTTGGGGCCACAGGCTCCAAGACCCACACTTTCTGCCCTGGTTGGTACTGAACCAAAACAGCCTTCTGATCATGCCATTGCTTCTGGAGCTCTTGGCTGGCCTGAAGGTTTTTACTGGCCTTTTTCATGTACTCAGCCATCCTTGATCTGAGGCCAAATACATAATCCACAATATCCTGCTTAGGAGCTTTTAAAGGTTGTTCCCAACCCTCCTTTACAAGTGTGAGTGGACCCCTAACAGGGTGTCCAAAAAGAAGTTCAAAGGGGCTGAAGCCCACTCCTTTCTGGGGTACCTCCCTGTAGGCAAAAAGGAGGCATGGTAGAAGGATATCCCATCTCCTGCGGAGTTTTTCAGGGAGACCCATAATCATGCCTTTGAGAGTTTTATTAAATCTCTCCACCAGTCCATTTGTTTGTGGATGATAGGGTGTTGTGAACTTGTACGTTACACCACACTCCTTCCACATGGCCTTTAAGTATGCAGACATGAAATTGCTTCCTCTGTCTGATACTACTTCCTTTGGGAAGCCCACCCTGGAAAATATTCCCAGGAGGGCCTTTGCCACTGCAGGAGCTGTAGTGGTCCTTAAAGGAATAGCTTCAGGATATCTTGTGGCATGGTCCACTACCACCAAGATAAACCTATTGCCTGAAGCAGTAGGAGGGTCAAGGGGGCCAACTATGTCAACCCCTACCCTTTCAAAGGGAACCCCAACCACAGGCAGTGGGATAAGGGGTGCCTTTGGAGTGCCACCTGTCTTGCCACTGGCTTGAAAGGTTTCACAGGACTTACAAAATTCCTTTGTGTCCTCAGACATCCTAGGCCAATGAAACAGGGGAACAAGCCTGTCCCAAGTTTTCATTTGTCCTAGATGCCCAGCTAAGGGAATGTCATGTGCCAGTGTTAGGAGGAACTTTCTGTACTCCTGAGGAATCACTAATCTCCTGGCAGCTCCAGGTTTAGGATCCCTATGCTCAGTGTACAAGAGGTTGTCCTCCCAGTAAACTCTGTGAGAGTCACTGACATCCCCATTAGCCTGTTTGACAGCTTGCTGTCTGAGACCCTCTAATGTGGGACAGGTTTGCTGTGCCACACTCAGCTCCTCTCTGGCAGGCCCCCCTTCACCCAAAAGCTCAGCAGTGTCTGCTTCCAGCTCCTCTGGTGTAGGTTCTGCACAGGGAGGGAATTCTTCTTCCTCAGAAGTAGAATCCACTGTAGAGGGAGGGATAGTAGGAAGTGGTTTGCTTCTACTAGCCCTAGCTTTAGGGAGCACTTGGTCCATTGTTCCAGGATCCAAGCTTCCCTGTCCTTTTTGCTTTTTGGCCTGAGCCCTTGTCAAAGCAAAAATATGCCCTGGAATGCCCAGCATTGCTGCATGGGCCTCCAACTCCACATCTGACCAAGCTGATGTCTCCAAATCATTCCCTAATAGACAGTCTACAGGTAAATCTGAAGCTACCACAACTTTCTTTGGACCAGTTACCCCCCCCAGTTGAGAATTACAAGAGCCATGGGGTGGCTTTGTGTTATGTTGTGAGCATCGGTTACTTGGTACTGGTGTCCAAGTATGTGTTGTTCAGGGTGCACCAGTTTCTCAATCACCATTGTGACACTGGCACCTGTGTCCCTGTAGGCCTGGACCTCAACACCATTTATTAGGGGTAGTTGCTTGTACTTCTCCAAGTTATGGGGGCAAGCAACCAAAGTGGCTAAATCAATAGCCCCTTCAGAGACTAAAGTAGCCTCTGTGGTCTCCCTAATCAGACCAACCCCAACTAAGTTACCAATAGTGAGCCCAGCTACTCCCTTGGATTGGCTATTAGTAGGTTTGCTCCCACCACCACTGCTATTAGTAGGGACACTAGGTGTAGCAGTAGGGGTTGTAGTGGTAGGAGCCGTGGTGCCTTTCTTTGGACAACTGGGATCTGTTGTCCAATGGCCTTTTATTTTACATAAATAGCACCATGGTTTCTTTTCCTTGTTCTGATTAAAAGAGGATTTGGGCCCACCACCCCCACCAGAGTGTTTTTGTGGGCCTGATGAAGACTCATTTTTAGATTTGTCCCCACCCTTGTCAGAAGACTTACCATCCTTCTTTTTGTTGCCATCTTTGTCACCCCCTGTATGAACTTTTGTGTTCACTCTTGTTCTGACCCATTTGTCTGCCTTCTTTCCCAATTCTTGGGGAGAGGTCAGATCAGAGTCCACCAAGTACTGGTGCAACAAATCAGACACACAATTATTAAGAATATGCTCTCTCAGGATTAAGTTATACAGGCTGTCATAATCAGTAACGTTACTGCCATGTAACCACCCCTCCAAGGCCTTCACTGAATGGTCAATGAAATCAACCCAGTCTTGTGAAGACTCCTTTTTGGTCTCTCTGAACTTTATCCTGTACTGTTCAGTGGTTAAGCCATAACCATCCAGGAGTGCATTCTTAAGAACTTGGAAATTATTAGCATCATTTTCTTTCACAGTAAGGAGCCTATCCCTACCTTTTCCACTAAATGATAGCCATAGGATAGCAGCCCACTGCCTTTGAGGGACATCCTGTACAACACAGGCCCTCTCAAGTGCAGCAAACCACTTGTTAATGTCATCCCCCTCCTTATAAGGGGGAATTATCTTGTGCAGATTCCTGGAATCATGCTCTTTTGCAGGATGACTATGGGGAATACTGCTGCTGCCACCATGGGTATCTAAACCCAACTTCTGTCTTTCCTTCTCTAATTCAAAAGACTGTCTATCCAAATCCAGCTGTTGCTTTTTAAGCTTCAGTCTGGTTTGTTCTACCCTCAACTTATTGAGTTCCCTCTCTAACATTCTGTGATCAGGGTTGGTGGGAGGGACATTCCTAGAAACAGAGCTATGATGGGAATGAACAGAAGGAGACCTGTCCCTTACAGAAGCCACCCTAACAGCTTGGTTAACAGAAACATTACTACCAGTATGGTGAGAATAAATGCTTTTGCTATGATGTGAGACAACACTATTTGTATGGTGTGGCTCATCATCATTACCAACTATGCTAGACTGTCTAGTAATGGGCAGGCTAGGAAGTTTCTTTCCTGAATCTTTTCCTGGGGGAGTCCCTGAATCAAATTGAGAACTATTAGGTACTTTTTCAACAGATGAGGCACCTATGGCCTTATCCTGTTCTCTAAGCATGTTAAGTAACAGTTCCAAGGAAGGATTCTTCCCTACACTCAAACCTCTCTCTATACAGAGACTCCTTGCTCTTTTCAAGCTAAGGTTGTCATATGCAAGTTTGGACAGATCAACATTTTGGCCTGTGCCAGACATTTTTAGAGAGAGTTAAAGTGATAGAAAAAGAGAAAAAAGTTTTCAGAACTTTTTGGAAAGACAGAAAAAACGTTTTAAACTTTTAAGAACTTTTTGAAAGTTTAGAAGTACTTTTCAGCACTTAGAAAAGAGTGAAAAGAGGAAATGCAAAACTTTTTGGCTATGTGTATATACACTGACCTTGTTTTGTATATTTTTCTCTTATGAAAAGTACAATGACAAGAGTGGTAAGTAGTCTCAAGCACTTATCCCACCACTGCACAACCCCTCCAGAAATCAACAAGAAAGGAACTAAAGAAGAAGAAGGACTGCCCTGCTGGACCCCTGGCCTGCACCTGGAACCTGCACTCAGAAGGACTGCACCAGCTGCACACTTGGGCTTCACCACAAGAAGGACTTTGCCTGGCTTCAACTGGTTCAAGGAGGGACTCCCTGTTTGCTACAGGTGAAAAATTGCTAACCAGAGTCCCCTGCACCAACTCCTGAAGAAAGCGACCAGCTGACCACTGTCCAGTGGCCAAAAAGGAGTTTGCGCCAGGTGCATTCTGGGAGTTGAAGTCCGCACTTCCCAAGGACCATCACAGAACTTCTGGACCCTTGGGGTGAGCTGTGGACCCCAAAAGAACCTTGAAAGAACATCTGGGTGAAGCCCCAGAAGTTTGGAAAAGATTGGAGAAGTTATGAAAAAAAAGCTCCATAAAGTGACCGACCCGACGCAGAAATTCTAGCCGGCTTGCCTCAACCGCGACCCGGCCTGACTTCGTGGTTCGTCCCGGTAAAGAAAAACATCCAAAAAAGAGACTAAGTCCGAACGTAAAAAGTTGACCGGGACCTCCCAGCCATCGTATCCGAGAAGGGCTCCATGGACGTCGGATCAAGATCCAGGTTTACCCCGGTCGAAGGATTTTCATCTCGAAAAAACGACTAAGCCCGAAGGTAAAAATCACCACTGAGGAAACCGACTTCGCGTATCCGGACAAGGGCTCCAGGAGGTCGGATTCAACTGGCAGGTTCGTCCCGGTGAAGAAAAACGTCAAAATAAAGACTAAGTCAGAAGGTAACTTTTTAACCGAGGCCTCCCGCGACTTGTAGCCGAGCAGGGCTCCATCGCGGTCGGCCTGAAAGTTTGACTTTGCCCCGGTCCTGGTGCAACCAGATGACCCGATTGGCGCTTTTTGTTTCTAAGCGCTAGAAAATAATAATACTTTAAAAATTCATATCTCCGGTTCCCCTGAACCGATTTTAATCGCTTTTGTGTCATTTTAAAGATAAAAATATAAGCTATTTTTATAAATAGGTTTTGGATTTTTAAACTGGATTGAGGCTCCAGTCTCTTCGGAGGCGTGGGTTCGAATCCCACCGCTGCCACCAATGTAGGAGGCTGGACTGGCTTGTAGTGAGTACCAAGGGTACTTGCACCTTGCACCAGGCCCAGTTATCCCTTATTAGTGTATAGGGTGTCTAGCAGCTTAGGCTGATAGATAATGGTAGCTTAGCAGAGCAGCTTAGGCTGAACTAGGAGATGTGTGAAGCTACTACAGTACCACTTAGTGTCATATGCACAATATCATAAGAAAACACAATACACAGTTATACTAAAAATAAAGGTACTTTATTTTTATGACAATATGCCAAAGTATCTTAGAGTGTACCCTCAGTGAGAGGATAGGAAATATACACAAGATATATATACACAATAGCAAAAATATGCAGTATAGTCTTAGAAAACAGTGCAAACAATGTATAGTTACAATAGGATGCAATGGGGAAACATAGGGATAGGGGCAACACAAACCATATACTCCAAAAGTGGAATGCGAACCACGAATGGACCCCAAACCTATGTGACCTTGTAGAGGGTCGCTGGGACTATTAGAAAATAGTGAGAGTTAGAAAAATAACCCTCCCCAAGACCCTGAAAAGTGAGTGCAAAGTGCACTAAAGTTCCCCTAAGGACAAAGAAGTCGTGTTAGAGGAATAATGCAGGAAAGACACAAACCAGCAATGCAACAACTGTGGATTTCCAATCTAGGGTACCTGTGGAACAAGGGGACCAAGTCCAAAAGTCACAAGCAAGTCGGAGATGGGCAGATGCCCAGGAAATGCCAGCTGTGGGTGCAAAGAAGCTTCTAATGGACAGAAGAAGCTGAGGTTTCTGCAGGAAGGAAAAGTGCTAGAAACTTCCCGTTTGGTGGACCGATCCCTCTCGCCGTGGAGAGTCGTGCAAAAGTGTTTTCCCGCCGAAAGAACGCCAACAAGCCTTGCTAGCTGTAAATCGTGCGTTTGGCGTTTTTGGACGCTGCTGGGGCCCAGGAGGGACCAGGAGGTCGCAAATTGGACCTGAAGAGAGAGGGGACGTCGAGCAAGACAAGGAGCCCTCACTAAAGCAGGTAGCACCCAGAGAAGTGCCAGAAACCGGCACTACAAGGATGCGTGAAACAGTGCTCGCCGAAGTTGCACAAAGGAGTCCCACGTCGCCGGAGACCAACTTAGAAAGTCGTGCAATGCAGGTGAGATTGCCGTGGACCCAGGCTTGGCTGTGCACAAAGGATTTCTGCCGGAAGTGCACAGGGGCCGGGGTAGCTGCAAAGTCACGGTTCCCAGCAATGCAGCCCAGCGAGGTGAGGCAAGGACTTACCTCCACCAAACTTGGGCTGAAGAGTCACTGAACTGTGGGGGTCACTTGGACAGAGTCGCTGGATTCGAGGGACCTCGCTCGTCGTGCTGAGAGGAGACCCAAGGGACCGGTAATGCAGCTTTTTGGTGCCTGCAGTTGCAGGGGGAAGATTCCGTCGACCCACGGGAGATTTCTTCGGAGCTTCTGGTGCAGAGAGGAGGCAGACTACCCCCACAGCATGCACAAGCAGGAAAACAGTCGAGAAGGCGGCAGGATCAGCGTTACAGAGTTGCAGTAGTCGTCTTTGCTACTATGTTGCAGGTTTGCAGGCTTCCAGCGCGGTCAGCAGTCGATTCCTTATCAGAAGGTGAAGAGAGAGATGCAGAGGAACTCGGATGAGCTCTTGCATTCGTTATCTAAAGTTTCCCCAGAGACAGAGACCCTAAATAGCCAGAAAAGAGGGTTTGGCTACCTAGGAGAGAGGATAGGCTACTAACACCTGAAGGAGCCTATCAGCAGGAGTCTCTGACGTCACCTGGTGGCACTGGCCACTCAGAGCAGTCCAGTGTGCCAGCAGCACCTCTGTTTCCAAGATGGCAGAGGTCTGGAGCACACTGGAGGAGCTCTGGACACCTCCCAGGGGAGGTGCAGGTCAGGGGAGTGGTCACTCCCCTTTCCTTTGTCCAGTTTCGCGCCAGAGCAGGGGCTAAGGGGTCCCTGAACCGGTGTAGACTGGCTTATGCAGAATTGGGCACATCTGTGCCCAAGAAAGCATTTCCAGAGGCTGGGGGAGGCTACTCCTCCCCTGCCTTCACACCATTTTCCAAAGGGAGAGGGTGTCACACCCTCTCTCAGAGGAAGTTCTTTGTTCTGCCATCCTGGGCCAGGCCTGGCTGGACCCCAGGAGGGCAGATGCCTGTCTGAGGGGTTGGCAGCAGCAGCAGCTGCAGTGAAACCCCAGGAAGGGCAGTTTGGCAGTACCAGGGTCTGTGCTACAGACCACTGGGATCATGGGATTGTGCCAACCATGCCAGGATGGCATAGAGGGGGGAATTCCATGATCATAGACATGTTACATGGCCATATTCGGAGTTACCATGGTGAAGCTACATATAGGTAGTGACCTATATGTAGTGCACGCGTGTAATGGTGTCCCCGCACTCACAAAGTTCAGGGAATTGGCTCTGAACAATGTGGGGGCACCTTGGCTAGTGCCAGGGTGCCCTCACACTAAGTAACTTTGCACCTAACCTTTACCAGGTAAAGGTTAGACATATAGGTGACTTATAAGTTACTTAAGTGCAGTGTAAAATGGCTGTGAAATAACGTGGACGTTATTTCACTCAGGCTGCAGTGGCAGGCCTGTGTAAGGATTGTCAGAGCTCCCTATGGGTGGCAAAATAAATGCTGCAGCCCATAGGGATCTCCTGGAACCCCAATACCCTGGGTACCTCAGTACCATATACTAGGGAATTATAAGGGTGTTCCAGTAAGCCAATGTAAATTGGTAAAAATGGTCCCTAGCCTGTTAGTGACAATTTGGAAAGAAATGAGAGAGCATAACCACTGAGGTTCTGATTAGCAGAGCCTCAGTGAGACAGTTAGTCACTACACAGGTAACACATTCAGGCACACTTATGAGCACTGGGGCCCTGGGTTACCAGGGTCCCAGTGACACATACAACTAAAACAACATATATACAGTGAAAAATGGGGGTAACATGCCAGGCAAGATGGTACTTTCCTACACCCGGGCTCTATGCTGGAGCCCCAGGGATGCATGGAATTGCCCCCCAATACCAGAATGGTATTGGGGGGACAATTCCATGATCCTAGACATGTTACATGGCCATGTTCGGAGTTACCATGGTGACACTACATATAGGTATTGACCTATATGTAGTGCACACTTGTAATGGTGTTCCCGCACTCACAAAGTCTGGGGAAAGTGCCCTGAACAATGTGGGGGCACCTTGGTTATTACCAGGGTGCCCTCACACTAAGTAACTTTGCACCTAACCTTCACTAAGTGAGAGTTAGACATATAGGTGACTTATAAGTTACTTAAGTGCAGTGTAAAATGGCTGTGAAATAACGTGGACGTTATTTCACTCAGGCTGCAGTGGCAGTCCTGTGTAAGAATTGTCTGAGCTCCCTGTGGGTGGCAAAAGAAATGCTGCAGCTCATAGGGATCTCCTGGAACCCCAATACCCTGGGTACCTAGGTACCATATATTAGGGAATTATAAGGGTGTTCCAGTGTGCCAATCAGAATTGGTAAAATTAGTTACTAGCCTGCTGTGACAATTTTAAAAGCAGAGAGAGCATAAAAACGGAGGTTCTGGTTAGCAGAGCCTCACTGATACAGTTAGGCACCACACAGGGAACACATACAGGGCACACTTTATGAGCACTGGGGTCCTGGATAGCAGGATCCCATTGACACATAGGCAAAAACAAACATACATACACTAAAAATGGGGGTAACCTGCCAGGCCAGATGGTACTTTCCTAAAGACCTGGCTCTATGATTTTTTCTCACCTGCTTGTTCACAGACAGACTCTTATATACAAATCAGTGCAATACTTTTTTACACATGATTAACAATTGATAATTTGCAAGTATACAGATTAACATGGAAAACACTTGAAACTATGTGAGCCCATAACCCTTGATTCCTAGGTTAAGACATTACTCGCTCTTTATTATATATTTGACAAAGGTTGATTACCGACCATTCTTTGACCTATAAATGCGTGCATACTGTTTTGTAAATGTTATTTGTTTGAAGTGTGTGTAAAAGCATTGTGGGTCCAAGGCTTTCAAGTTTTCTGAATTTGGTGTCTTCCCTGCTTCCATTGTAAATCAGGTACCTGTGTGCTTTGGGCTAATTCATTTGTGTGCCCAGTGTCTAATCAGTTCGGGATCTGTTTGCAGGCATAGAGGGGCATATTTATACTCTGTTTGCGCCGAATGTGCGTCAAAACTTTTGACGCACATTCAGCGCAAACGTTGCCCCATATTTAAACACTGACGCCCGAGCCGGCGCAAAGGAAAATTCTGCTATGTGCGTCAGTTTCTGGAAGCGGCACCCCGCCCTGCGTTAATGACATGCAGGGTAGGCGTTCCCGTCCAAAAACCGACGCACACAGCCGTGCGTTGTATTTAGGCTTCCGGGCAAAAATGACTCCCGGCCGGTAGGCGGAGCTAAAAAACGACGCAAAGCACAAATAGCGTCAACATTTTACGCCTGGGTCAGGGCAGGCGTTAAAATGGGGCAAACACACCTGTATTTAATCAGAACACACAGAACAAACAACAGAGCAGCAGAGCAGCAGAGCAGCAACAGGGAGACATGGAGGTGATTTTGATTCAGCGTGCACGTAGACGCAGAGCCCTGCAGCAACAACAGCAGCTACAACAACAACAGCAGGGACCCCAAAGGCAGCGCAGAAGGCAGGAGAGGATATTCCGCCCAAGAACAACCCTGCATGGCCTCAGGGAATGGGACATCATCCAGAGGTACCGGTTGAACTGTCAGGCCATTCAGCAGCTGCTGAGAAATATTGAACAGCAGTTAGCCCCCACTTTAGTGACTCCCCGCACTATCCCAACAGAAACAAAGCTGCTTGCCGTACTTCACCTGCTGGCAAGTGGCTCGTTTCAGACAACTGGTGCCCTGTTTGGTGGAATATCCCAACCATCATTCTCTACATTCCTGCCAAAAGTACTGGATGCCATCATTCGACTGACACCCCTCCACATCTGCTTCCCTAACACACTGCAGAAGCAGCAGGAAACTAAACAGGGGTTCTACGCCATCAGTGGGTTCCCGCACGTCCTTGGTGCAATCGACTGCACACACGTACGCCTTGTACCACCTGCTGCGACTGAACACCTCTACCGCAACAGGAAGCACACACATTCCATCAACGTGCAGGCCATAGTCGATCACCAAGGATTGATCAGCAACATTGTGGCTAAATATCCTGGGAGTGTACATGACGCATTCATCTTCCGTCACAGCACCATCAACCAACACTTCCAGGATGGACGGTATGGCAATGGACTACTTGTTGGTAAGGACAAAAATCCTACTTATATACACACTGCACAGCAAACCTCTAGGACAAACAACACATACACCACAATAGCAACACCTAGACAGGAACACACTGAGGTACTCACATCACTAGCCATGTTTCAGAAGTCACCATTGAACCTGTCACACATTTGATTTTACTCTACAGCTTAATGTGAAGACATTAATGAGTGTGGTTGCCTAAATGTCACCTTGCAAATTGGAAGTCTCACAATAACCTGTACACTAATACATTGCATAAGTTTTAAGGTATGGGATGGCCTGGGTACTTTCACATGAACGTGTTAACTACACTTTCATGTTTCAACTCTGCATGGAACTATCATCTCACCCCCAGTGAAGACACACGGACACCTGTATGACAAGTCACAATGCTAGGGAGGGCACACTGTACTGAAAAAACAAATACATACTGCTGACAAACGGTTAGCCAACAAACACTTGCTCAGCCAAGGCAAAAAACTCAATGCCAAAGTTTTCACCAACAACTATAGGTTGTCACATTAGTACACAAAAGAGTCACAGACAACACAAGCCAACTAATGCCATCAAAGATCTGTACAACAGTGCCTCCTACATCTAATTGATCCCATTCTGTGTTTTTCTTTCAGCTGATCAGGGGTATGGCATCCAGCCTTGGATAATGACACCATTTGGGAACCCAAATACTGCTGAAGAGCGGGCATACAATGACGCCCACAAGAGGACACGCAGCATTGTGGAGCGGACCTTTGGGATCCTAACGTCAAGGTTCCGCTGCCTTGACATAACTGGCAGTAGCCTACTCTATTCCCCAGAGATGGTCTGTAAGATCATACTCAGTTGTGCCATATTGCACAATATTTGTGTAAAAAGGAACATTCCCCTCCTTGACCCGGACCCAGACATGCCTGAGGATGACGAAGAGGAGAATGCTGCCCTGCAACAGGAGGGGGAACAACCTAACACGGCAGCAGGAGTGCGTGGGCGCCAACAGCTTGTCAATAATTTTTTTTCATAATTTCTTATAACAACTCGTATTGCACAATTGTAAATAAACACAGATAACAAACACCACATCATGCTTTGGCCTATGCATTTCTGACCACCTTTAGTTTGAAATTGCTGAAGAAGAATGTCGTCTCATTGAGCAAGAATGCTATACCAATCATCACACCAAAAATAAACATCACAAATGTATGCACAGAGGGTAGGATGTGACATGATACATTACCATACACAGAGGCCAACAGGAGTACAAATGTGGCAATTACACATGCCTGATCCAGCCACCTGAGACAGTCTCTCACCCAGGCCAAAAATGTAGATCATTTGAAAGTCTCATCACACGTGTTCAGAGACATGGTGGGACCATCCATGTGTACGTGACCATGTCATCAATAGCTTCTCTCAAGTGTGTGATATGAGCAATACCCAATTGGAACAACATTAGCTGCCACTAACTCATGAGGAGAGCTTGAAGTTACAGTGACAACATACACCCAGACAGGTGATAGTGGATCCACATTCCCACAC
The DNA here is from genome assembly GCF_031143425.1 of Pleurodeles waltl. Lineage (NCBI taxonomy): Eukaryota > Metazoa > Chordata > Amphibia > Caudata > Salamandridae > Pleurodeles > Pleurodeles waltl. Next base: position 228,224,961 of record NC_090443.1, read on the forward strand.
ACATGTACACATATGTCATCCAATCAACCAAATATTTGAAAGCAGCCCATCACAGTAGTGTCCCAGTTTGAACCTAGCAGGAAGAATGTAACATGCCACTAAACCAGGTAATGCCGAAAGGGCCACAGACATCAACTAAATATTTGTCATCAGCACATGAGGAATGCTGAGATTTTGCAAACATAGTCATTGGAAAATGGTATGCCAGATTGCTCCAACTCATCAATAGTGCAAACGTCAAATGGGCTAATGAGATGAATGAATGGTTAACAGTGATTCATACCATATGGCCTTACATTAGCCTGCTGCTGCAGGTTTTGCATAACAGAACAAATAAAAGCCATGGATACATTAGCTAATCTGGATGGGCAAATCCTAGGGTGCTGGGGGCCTAAGTCCACCTCTACCGCCCCACAAATATACAAGAATCTTGTGCTTGTGAACTAAACACATGCATAAGGCACATGTGTGGGCTACATGTCAAAAGTAAAACAAAAATCAGAAACACAAATTCATAATGGGACATGGTTAGCCCCATAAAAACTGTAAGTAACTATTGCACTCCCTGTTCGGACTATAGATAAAAGCATCACCATCATAATTGTGGACACATTTTGGAGAAGGAATACATCATGGTATCCCATCCATCATTCCAAAATAGCCATCAGCAATTACCCAAAATATGTGGACAAATATGGTTAATACATTATTTAACGTATCATAAATATTACAGTGTGAATGCCTTCTATACATACAACAACGGACATGTGTCATAGCTAACCACAAATGTGTATCACATAGCACCGTTTGGCCATGACAAATCACCTTCCCCAAGTTTAAAAAATGAAGACATAATTTAAAAATTGCTCAAATATCTACGCATACAGCATGGGCGACATCATTTTTTCACGTACAGGAGTGCACAGAATGTAGAGTCAAATATACATTTTCATAAATGTTTCTCATATTTAGCCATGAAATTATAATTTTCATATCATATTTTTTGACTCTGCATAATGTGCACTCCTGTACGTGGAAAAAATATGACGCCCATGATGTATGCGTGGTAAATTTGACGCAACATGGACAATATGTTGGACATCTCATGTACCTTATTAAGTTATTAATTTTCATATCATATTTTTTGACTCTGCATTATGTGCACTCCTGTACGTGGAAAAAATATGACGCCCATGATGTATGCGTGGTAAATTTGACGCAACATGGACAATATGTTTCACATCTCATGTACCTTATTAAGTTATTAATTTTCATGTCATATTTTTTGACTCTGCATTATGTGCACTCCTGTACGTAGAAAAAATATGACGCCCATGATGTATGCGTGGTAAATTTGACGCAACATGGACAATATGTTGGACAACTCATGTACCTTATTAAATTATTAATTTTCATATCATATTTTTTGACTCTGCATCATGTGCAATGTTATGCGTCAAAAAAAAAGACGCACATTGTGTATGCGTGAAAATATGATGCATAACGGGAAAATAAAAACGGCGGCCATTTTATGCAGGAAGTGATGTAATAGGATATCCTGTTTACTAAATCTGTACTGGGAGTTAACTTTCACTTTCACTTTGCAGTCTCAGATTTATCTAGACTGTGTGGTTGTGTGAAAGGTGTTGTCCTGTGTTTAACTGCTTTTGTGTTCTGTGTACCTTGTATTTTATCTTTTTGTGATCCTAGTCTTGTTGCATAATATTGTCTCAGTCTGTTTAGTCTAGTTTTGTCTAATCCTGTTTTTGTTTGTATTGTCTGTGGGAGTCTGTTCTGGGTAGCATAATTTTGGGGTTAGTTGGGCTATTTTTCTCATTTTTCTTTTTCCTTCACAACTCTACCTTTCCCCATTTCCCACTTTTACTTTATTATTTCATTTGTCTATTTTTTTCTGTAAATATGTCAGGTAGGCCTCGCCTTTCCAGGATGGGTGAGGATGAATTGGGGGGATTCATTTGGCTAGTTTGCCATTTCCTCCCACTGATGCTGGAGGCTGGGGGCCGTGTGATACAGGGGTATCACACGGAGGCACGGAAAGTCCGGTGGGGGAAGGTGCGCCATCACCTGGTCCGGGTGTATGGGAGCATGCGGAATGACCATCAATTAAAGCACCGCTGGGCAGATCTGATATCCAGGGAACAGGACCTGCTGGACCACCTTGGAATCAGGATTGGTGGCCATGTTGGTGAGTACAAATCAATTACATGTGAATAATAGAAATCTGTGTGGGGACATGTGATGATGGTTACCCAATCTGCTAGATAAGTAGCTGACTGTGTGTAATGCTAGGGAAACCTAGGCCCATGTTTATACATTTCTATCCCCGATTTTGTGCCACATTTTCACGCAAAAACGGCGCCATCTTACAAAATATATTTGTATTTTGCTAGTTTGCCCCGTCTCTGCGTCAAAAAATGATGCAAATGCTGCGCTACAAAAGTATAAATATGTGCCCTAATGTGTATTTGTTGCACAATGTGTAGGAAGACCAATGCTAGCAGTCAGATGGCTCATGTTTTCAACACATACCAGATGCCAGTAGCTGTATGTAATGTAGTGTTGCATTTGTGTCAGACAAGCGACACGTTAATGCCTCGATTTGTACTCTACAGGTCATATTGGCCAGTGAGTAAGTCATGTAGAAACAACATACCTACATATGTTGAGGCCATAGCTAGACAGAAAATTTGTAACCCATGATGATGCTATAAATGTGTGTTGCCTTCACGTCACATGAAGTTAGATATGTTGGCCACACATATGTCACATGTGTGTCTGGTTGCTGTGTGTTGAACATGTCCACCTAGCCTGTTTGATTGTGAGGGGTCATGCATTCCTCAAGTAACCAGCTTTTGGATGTCTCTCTGGGATGCACATGCTGAGATGTATGGAAGACATTATTGTTGGGGCATACTAATGGAGGGGTATCTTTGACAACACCTGACTGTCCTGGCCACTGCATGTGTGTAGTAGGGTGTGTAACTGTAGCAGGAGACTCATCCAATGTTAATGTTGAATACAAATTCATCCATGCAGTATGAGCATGTGGGAAAGTGTATCATTACCATGTCATATTCACACAGTGTCATTGTAACTGCAATTATTTGTCAGTGCACCCAGTCTGAGTATATTCTTCCTTTCATGCTTTACAGGTGGACCAGCCCCTTACACCGTGGGAGAGGTGGCACATTTTGAGGACCCAGATACCTACAGTGAGTGTGGCCTGAGTGCTATTTTTATTGTTTGCTAGTGATGCATGATGGACTACTGTGTGTTCAACAGAATTCATGATTTGATGCGCTGGCCGTTCATTGTCATTGTTGCTTTAGTGAGATATCAAATAGCACTTCTGTTTCTGTAAACCAATACCTAGCCATCTTTCAGATTTAGGGGCTGTAGGTCATTCTAGTTGGGCCGCAATGGGGAATGGGATGAGTCATTTGGAATACACTGGTCAATGTAAGACTTGGTCGGGGACTTGGCATGAACTGAGTCTGCATATCAGACTGACATTCTCCCATATAGCTTTGGCAAATGGCTTTGATGAAAAGTGTATCTTCCTAGTTGAGGATGGACTGTGTACACTGTAGGTTGGATCTTCCGGGGGCATGTACTGCCACAAGGTGAACTAGAAGTGTGTGTGACTTGAGTGCAATGGCCTAGGTGTTCTGTCGACTCATGATAATGGGTGTTCTTGCTCCTCTGTGTGTGTTGTAAAACATGCCTCACTGATAGTATGTGATGTTGGCCTAAGTCATGGCATTTTGACATGTGTGGACCTTGGATGTGACAATGTTTGGCTGACTCCAACGTGTTGCTAGCCCTTCATAGGTGTTGTGTGTGAAGGCACATACTTGTTGAACTTTCTATACACTCCTGGGTGTGCATTGAACATGGGATTGTTGCTTGTTATTCCCACACCACCCTCAAAGACTGCCATGTTAATGTGAAACAGGGTACCTAGGACTGTAGCAACCAGTATGTTACGCGTACTTGCGACCTTTTGCGACTTGATTTAGAACCTAGGGCCAGATGTAGCAAACTGTTTACAAGTTGCAAATGTCATAAATTGCTCTTTGTGATTTGCAAACGTCTGTTTGCTATTCAGAAATGTATTTTGTGATTATGAACATACTTGCAAAATGCTTTTCCAAATCGCAAATAGGAAGGTGTTTTTCCCTCCTATTTGCGATTTGCAGTGGTATGCAATTCCATTTGAAACCGAGTACGTGGTCGCAAAGGGAGTCGCAGTTATCATCCACTTGAAGTGGATGGTAACCCACTTGCTAACTGGAAGGGGTCCCCATAGGAACCCTTCCCCTTTGTGAGTGGACCTAAATAATCAAGTACGAAACAGCCAGTGGTCCAAGGGACCACTAACTGCCCTGAAATAATCCAAGATTGAAGAATTTGTATTTTTTTCTAAGTGCAGCTCGTTTTCCTTTCAGGTAAACGGCCTACACTTGGGAAAAACTAACCTGCTTTATTTAAAAGCAGTCACGGCCATGGAGTTCTGCTGTTCCCAGCAGGCCTCCATCCCAGTGAGTGCCCATAGTCGCTAAGGGGGCGCAACTTGGAACCCACCTCATTGATGTTAATGAGGTGGGTCTTAGCGACCCCATAGCGACTCGCAGACGGTGTCGGAGACACCGTTCTGCATTGCAAATTGCTAGTCGCAATTTTCCATCTTCCTACATCTGGCCCCTAGTGTACACATTCGGTTATGGCCCATTGGTTTAATATTAGCACACAACTAATTACAAATGGCATTGAGTGAGGATTGTGATAGTTATCACATAGAGTGACATATCTAGTGAAGTCAGTATGCGGAAGAGGTGCAGCCATAACGTCAAATGCCTTAGGTATAATTTGGATGAGTAGTTTAGGGTGATGTCATCCATCACGTAGAGACATGGATATGCTAGGTGTGATATGGCCTTATGTATGCATGCTTCACATGAACTTCCTCTGAGCCTTTCAGTGAACTATGTTGTGACAATTGCTGCAACCAATACATTTCTAGTAATGTACAAATAACCCATTGTGCTATTCCACCCAATGCAATTCCAAAGGTAAATATTTGCCTTTTCTCTTCACAGCTGCAAACATGAGTGCCGCAGATCGCAACCATTTTGAGAGGCGTGCCATGAGATACAGGCACATCCTGCAGGTGCAGTGTGGGTACCGGAGGATGGCCCGCAAATATCATTCGGATCGGGCCTCCGGGGCGTGGTGGGCCACACCACAGGCTCCCCCTACATTGCCACCAACAGCCACCAACACCCAATCCACCAGGTCTCCCCAAGTGGCCCCAGCAACGTCGGGAACAATAGACCCTGGCTCTTCCTCCAGACCTGGACCCAGCCGTGTTGTGATACCAGGACAGTCCAGTGGGCAACCGACTCCTGCCACAACCTCAACCTCCGCCGGCACACAAACAACCTCAGCCCCTCCTGTGGACCCAGCTGCCTTCCTGGCATTAAGTAGAAAAATGGACAAGCTTGTCAAGAAGGTGGACAACCTGAGCCAGGATATGGGCTATATTAAAAAAAGGGTCCGCTCCATCAGGCGGACACTACGGAGGGCGAACCTGTAGGACTTTTGCCCTGTAGAACTTTTACCCCTCCCCTCTCTCCTCTTACCTATTTTCTACTGTTAGTTGGGTTTTGGGGATTAGTATTAGGTAAGTATAGGTAATTAGCTTAGTTAGTGTTAGGGAAGAGGGTGGGGGGTCCTTATTCTTTCTATCTGTATTTTTTGTGTTGATTAATGTTGGGATTCCTGTTAAAAAAATTAAAAAACAAAAAACAAACAAAAAACTTTCAAAAAATTACAAAAAAAATATAAGTTTGTTTAGGATAGCATAGTATGTGTGTAGGTTAGTAAGTGTTGTCCTGCATGTGTCCTGTCTCATAATGGTGGGTGGGGGGTTGATGTTTAGATCGTTTCGTTACATGTGTAGAGTAAGTTTAGCTTAGGTTAGTTAGGGACAGTTGTGGGTTAGTAGTAGTCAGGTTAGATTAGTGTAGGTTTACCTTTCCCTTAGTTGCCTCTTGTGTTACTCAATAGAAATAAATATATAGTTAACCCTTTACATGATGCGTTAGGTGCTACTTTATCATGGCCTTGACATCAGTGTAGCTGAATGTTTTAGTATGATATTTGTGTCCTACGCTCACCATCCCCAGGAAATTGAGGTTTAACATGCCAGCTTCCTGTGTGCTAACTTGGTAAGTATCCACCATTTAGGAGACCCACCATTGGTAGTGTGCATTGATCACCAAGGTTTTGTGTTGGTATGTATCCTACTTCACAAAGAGTGCTTCCAGACTTGTTATTGTGGGTAAATTGATAGGTCGGACAGCAGTGTGAAGTTCAGGGAGATCTTTGAAGATGAGGAGTTGTTCACACTCTTGTCTTGTTGCTTTCATTGCTGACCTACATCATGTGTGTAGTGATTCTGCATGACTTTCCTTCATGGAAGTATACTCCGTAAGGGTGAATGATGCAGTGTAATTTGTTAATGTTTCCTTACATTTTGCGGCATTATTTCTTATTTTAGTATTGCATGGTGCCTACATTTCTCAGCCACCATTAGTTGTCTAGAATAGCTACAGATGGTGCATCATTCTGTCCAACACAGCATGATTGTGTGGGGTTAGTCCCTTCATCAGTTATTTTCCTAAGTATGGTAAGGCTATGATGCAATCCTGGCCACTGCACAGATGTTTCAGAATACATGAAATCAGGACAGTAGTATTGAGAATCTACATGGTTGCCACACAGGCACTTTGGAGTTAGGTACTGCACAGTTGAAGTGTGAAATAACACAGAGACATAATAGTTGTGCAAGTGCTATTTATTTATAGGTGCTGTAGTGCAAAATGTCCATTCACCATGTTTGCTGAGTCCGTTCTGGTGCATTCTTACATGTTGATCCTACAGAAGGGGTGTGGATGATGCTCCTGACATGCTGGGGTGATGTCACAGACAGTGCAGAGGGACAGGAATTGGCAAATAGTAGGAGAGAGACATTCACTGGCAATGGGGACAAGTCATACAGTGGATTGCCGAACAGTCATTGTGTGTAGTTGTAGTGAGACTGGCATTTGACAAAACGTAGGACCTTGGTCAAAGTAGGCCATGGTGCAGGGACTAGTGCTTCCGGGTACTCTTCTGTGAGAATGTTATCTGTTCCATGTCTTCTTCTTCTGATGTGTGTGTTGCCTGGTTTGTCCTTGTTGTTGTTGGTTGTGAAGGGGCAACACACACCTCAGTGTTAGAAGACATGGAGGCAGACATCCCGGGGGCTGCTCCCTGTGGAGTTATGAAGGGCAGTACTGCAGCAAGGAGGGCCTGCTGGTTTTTGAGAATGGCAGCCACATCACAATGGTTGGCAGCCAGGTCGGCCCTGAGGGGTTCTATGTTGCATTCATGCACACGTTGACTGGATTGCAGTTGTAGTTGTTGTGTCAACTGGATGACAGCTGTGCAGATTTCCTTCTGTGTTTTGACAAGTTCCTGCAAGAGAGATGTTCGGCCTTGCATAGCAGCTGCCTGATCAGCAGAAGACATCATGCACAAACGCACCCCCTCAAGGCTGGCTGCCATAGTTTGCATCCCCACCCGCACCTCCTTGGCCAGCTCCCGCTGTACCCCAACGACGGTTCTTTCGAAGCTGGTGCCAGTGTCGTCAGAGTCCTCAGCTGTGTTGGAGCTGGCAGGTCTTACAATTGGGGTGGCGGGTGGTTCTCCTGTGGTGGCTGCTTCTTCTGTGCTCCTCCTTGTGACTGAAGGTGGTGTTTGGAGGCTTTCAAGGACCATTTGGATGGTCTCCTGTGGAATGTTTATGGGCTCGTCATCCATGTCATCAGGGAAATCAGGGACAGGCATATCGGTAGGAGATCCATGTTCCTCTGCAATGAAACAGGGTACAATTAGTGTGTCTGTGTTGTGACAATTTTGCACTAAGATACAAGCCTTTGGGTGCCTTAACTTTGTGCTCTGTTTTTGTCTTGGTATCTGCTGTCCTTCATATGGGCATTGTTGTAGGCCTATGGCCCACCTGTGTGTCACATGTATGATATGGAGCTATCAGACTTGTCTGCCTGATCGCCTCTAGGTGTTGCTTTGTCAAAATTTATGAATAGGCATGTTTTTGTCCTACTCCTCCCTCCGTGTTTAACTATTCTTATGGAGGGACATTTTGTTGGTTGGGCTCTCATTATCCTACATGAGATTACTGGCTTTCTAGGCAGCAGGATAGCTAATGGTGTGGGGGACTAAGTCTGACACACTTGCAATTAACTCTGTCACCCTGATTCTTTCGTTTTGCTCTGGCTAACTAGCAGTGCCTCTAGTCTCCCACAGCAAAGGAATGTTTAGACATCCGAGCGCATGACATCTTTGGAACTTCTCAGGGAAGTCGTGGTCACTCAGATCCTACACAATTCTCTCTTTTCCAGTATGTTCTCATACACAAATGACAAAGACAGTATTTGTTTAATATGATGATTTCATTTTACAACTGACTTGTACATATTTAGGTGTGAGCCACAATAACCCAAACAATACAAACTGTTAGAATTGAAATAGTCAGCAGGAGAGTAAAACATTTGTACAAAGCTATCATGCAGCCTAACTGTTTCTACTATCCCTCTGCTTGTTCTATTATGGCCCAGCATGTTAAGCTTGGAGCTTGCCTGTCTGAATCACTGGGGAGACATCATCCCTCATATCAGAGCAATGGCCTGTGATCTGGTTCTGCATCTGCAGCAAGGCAGGCAGCGTCTAGTTGTGGTTCTCTGTTTGGAAACTCCCTCTTGCGTGTCTTGGGACAAGGAAGTGATGTTATAAGTCATATGTCATCGTGATGACAAAGTGTCCCTACGCAGGAATGCCAAATCTTAACCCCTACCACGTCTATCGGCAATGTACCAGACTGTATCCTTGACTGGGGCACAGAGTGAATATGTTCTGGCAAACTCCAGTGCAGAAGTAGGCAAAACAGTGTGATTTGACTAATTAACAACACCGTAGGACTGGCTATTTGCTAAATTAACTGATAGGAAGGCCAATAAAAAGCATTTAGTGCAAAGTGCTCTGAGGCTCTTAGATGTGAGCAAATGAGTAAAAGTACATTCAGGGCAAGGTGCACAAAGGCCTAAAGCCTGAAGCTAATGCGCAAAGTATACGTTACACTTACAACACTACACTTTGACTGACTGTGGGTGTTGTGAATGCCCTGGCAGCACACTTGCCTCTCAGGACCTGCCCCAAACACTTTTTATTCACATTGCCCGAAATGTACATGTGACGTGGCATATCCTATGCATGTCAATGTTAGGATGTGGTATGGATGTAAACATTGTTGATGTTTGAAGATGATGTTGGGTCATGCGTGTTTAATTGGATTGGCCTGTTTATCGTATGAAGGTTCGATTTGGTTGTCAGACTGTGCAGGTGTGTTTCAGTGACCAGTTGCCTGTGTCCCCTCCTCAATGTTGTTGTCTGAGCAGTATGACATTAGTGATGTAGCCTTGTTAGCCAGGCACGTGAGAGACCCTGACGTATGCAGCATGTGTGTGTCCTTAGTGCTGTGTGGCTCCTATTGCTGTTTACTTTGGCTTATGTATGTGTCAAGTATGGACATTCGGCATTTGAGTGTACTGGTGTCTTTGTCTTATTTCTATGAATAGTTGCAGATGTCATCCTCACCCCCTAATTTAGGTATGTATGTTCCATGGGGAGGTTCCTGCCATTTGGTACTATAGTTGCACAGAGATGAGAGGTGTTATTGTCAACTGTTGTGGCAGTTACATTGCAGTTGTTGTTTTGGCTACTGCATTACTGATAGGGACCTAGTTGATGTAGGATAGATTTTGCAAGACAAGTGCCTGGATGTGAGTTTGACGTAGTGGCCTTCCCACCTGTCGCTGCTTTCCCTTGGCTCTATTGTTGTACTTACAGGATGGCCCCATGGGACTGTTGTTGGTGCTGTATTTTGTCGTGCCCCAGATTCAGTCTGTGCTGGTCATGCCCCCCTGCCGTGCCCCTTTACCCATGCCACTTCATATATGTGCTGACTTACATGCATTGTGTAGTAGGTATCCCCCCCCTGCTTACAGTCCCCATTATTGCATTTTAATTCCCCATGCGACTTACCCTGCATGTGCGTTGTGTCGTGGTAGTCTGTGCTGTCCTGTCCTTGAATCCCTGTGACGATCTCCTCCGGGATGACGGCTGCGAACCTCTCCTCCATGTGGTCCAGGGCCTCCTGTTGTGCTGGACTCCCCCCTCCAGTCTGCATTGCTGCCTTCCTGTTCCTGGCCATTTTTTCTTTTGTCCTACGTTTGCAGTCATGCCAGCGTTTCTTACACTCGGTGACTGTGCGGTGTTCTTCAGCCACACTGTTGATCTTGTCCACAATTTGTTTCCATATGGCCTCTTTCCTACTGAGTGGCAATTTAGAGGTGATGAACAATTGGTGCTGGTGTTCCGTCACCTCTTTCACCAGGATTTCCTGCTCCTCTGCACTGAAGCAACACTTTCTTTTTTTTCTAAAAATGTCCTGGTTCCGGTATGGATCCTCCTGGCTGGTTCCTGGTCTGCTGTCATCCTCCTGGGGTCTGTACTGGCATCTGGGAACCATTTTGGCTCTCCTCTCCTGAAAGGGCAGTTTTTGCGCTAAAATTTGACGCTATAGTGTCAAGAAAAACAACCCTTTCCGGTTTGCGCTGTCGTAAATCGACCCACAGTGATTTGCGTCGCGTTAACGTTGGTTTCCTTTACGACGTAACGGCACTGTGTGCGTCACGAAATAATGACTCCCACCTGTTGGTTGCGCCGCCGTACGTCAAAGTATAAATTTGACGCCCGCACGGCGCATCGAAATGGCGTTAGCCGACACTAATTTTTTTTACGCAAAACTGCGTTAGCGCAGTTTTGCGTCAAAAAGTATAAATATGGCCCAGAGTGTGTGCCAGGGACTTGTGTGCTAATGTCGTAAATATCTGCAAGTTGGTCAGACGTGAGTTGGCCTTTCCCAGATGACCCTTTCATGTTTCTTACTCTGCTATATCCTTGATTGAATCTTTCACCCTGCTTGTGTCAGTGTGAGGGTTTGGTCTAAATTTGTTGGTTGTGAATATTAGTGTCACTTCTATTGATGCTTTATATTGTGCAATGTTTTCATATTTCATATTCACAGTAATATGTTTATTTTTCACATCTACAACAGCATGGAAGCTGTCCAACTACAAGATATGAAAGATGACATAGATTTGTAAAAATTGCTTTTACTGATGTTAACGTTTTATTGATTAAACTAGAATATCCCTGCATTTCAGAAGTACAAAACCACACTAACTGACATGGCAATATGTACAATTCATTACACCCATCTAGTCAGTTAGTAGTCCTGAGCAGGCTGGATGGTGGAGTTCTGATGTTACCATCCTGACAAGCCTGGAGCATGTGTCAAGGATGTGATTAAGTAATGGGGATAGGCAAATAGCTAATGGCTCCCCAGGGGATGCACACCAAGGAGAAATGATTTGATTTCTCCTTGTTTTATCCTCTTTCCATGTGTGCTGCATTCTGTAGCACACATAGGGACTTAGTTATGAGAGCACTGCATTGCTTTTGCAACATGTAAAATGGTACATGTGTGATGCAGGGGTCTCAAATAAGTGTGTTGCCTTACTCTGTGCTCAAGAGGTATTCCATGGGTGTTGCAGTGAGTTTTGAAATGCAACACCCATGAAATTTGATGCAGCCTCAGATTTACAAAGTGATGTAAACCTGGAAAAGCGTGAGGCGTAACAAGGAGAAATATGTTATTTTCTCCTCTTTTTTCCACTTTCCATGTGTGCTGTGTTTTGCAGCACACATAGAAAGAAGAACAAGCCATATAGGATTAGTTTTGTGCAGGAAGGTGCCCCTTCCTGCATAAATACAACCCTGTCAGCAACATAGGCACCCTTTCACCAAGGTGCAAGAGTCACTATGTTGGCACTAGGCTGCCAAAACAGCCACAGTGCAGGAGGAAAGGACAAGAATTCTATTTAAATGTGCTGCATTCCTACCTGTGACAGGGTTAGCGTAATGATGACACTAAGGCCCATATTTATACTTTTTGACGCACAACTGCGCCAACGCAGTTGCGCGTCAAAAATGTTATTGCTGGCTAACGCCATTCCAACGTGCCATGCGGGCGCCTTATTTATGGAATGACGTTAGCCGGCGCTGCGACTGGTGTGCGTCAAAAAAAAGACTCACACCAGGCAGCGCCGGCGTATGGGAAAATGGGGGTTGTGCGTCAAAAAATGGGGCAAGTCAGGTCTGAGGCAAAATTCAGGCCTCAAACCGGATTTGCGCCATTTTTTTTGACGCCCAACCTCCATTGACATGACTCCTGTCTTAGCAAAAACAGGAGTCATGCCCCCTTGCCCAATGGCCATGCCCCATGGGCATGGTCATTGGGCATAGTGGCATGTAGGGTGGCCCAAATCAGGCCCCCCTATGCCACAAAAAAAATCTGAAAAAAATACTTACCCGAACTTACCTTTACTTCCCTGGGATGGGTTCCTCCATCCTTGGGTGTCCTCCTGGGGTGTGCAAGGGTGGCAGGGGGTGTCCCGGGGGGCAGGGGAGGGCACCTCTGGGCTCCTTCCGAGCCCACAGGTCCCTTAACGCCTGCCCTGACCCAGGCGTTAAAAAACGGCGCCCATCCGGCTGTGCATCGTTTTTTAAGGCCCACCCACTCCTGTGCGTCAAAATGACGTCAGAGTATAAATATGGGGCACAGGCCTTAAAGTCATTTTTTGGAAGGGAACGCCTTCCTTGCATATAATTAACGCAAGGCTGGTTCCCCCTTCCAAAAAATGACGCACATGGTGGAATTTTGACGCCCGCGGGGTCGGACGTCAAAGTATAAATATGGGGCAGGGTTTGTGCCGATTGTGCGTCAAAATTTTTGACGCACATTCGGCGCAAACAGAGTATAAATATGCCCCTAAGTCTGAGGTATATAGTGCACATGCTGTCTTTATTAATGGTACAGGTGATTATTTGATTATGTCTTCCGTCGTTCTGCTGTTATTCATATAGTGTTCATCTTTTGTCTTCTTTCTTGTGGGAAGAAAATGGAGACAGACAACAGTAAGTGGACTGGTGAGTTTTTTCTTTCTTGTTCTTTTTCTTTCTATTCTGTTTCCTCTTTTCTATCTTCTTTATTTCTCATTGGTTTTCTCCCTCTTTCTATCTTTATCTAGGTCTGTTCTCTCTCTTTTCTTGTCTGAGCCTTCCTTTTCTTTTCCTCTTCCTTTTCCTGCCTGTAGGATCTGACTTTTTGTATGAGATGGCCTTATGTATCTCCCTTCTGTTTTGTTTCTGGGGTTTCTTTTATTTCCTATGCTAATTTGACTGTCTGGAACAATCTCCCTCCTGGGGTTTGTTAACTGAAGTGCTGCCCACAGGGGGGCGTGGCTTGGCGCCATGGCGGAAGCAGCTTCTTTTTGAGGCTCCCGCCTTTCTCTCCTCGCATCCGGGGCTATAATAATCAATTCGGCTCCAGATTCCGCACAGAAGGAGCGGAGTGCGTGGTGACCCCCCGGACTACCGATGTTCGGCTTCTGACCCCCAGTAACCGCCGATTGGGCTCCGATACGAATGGGCTAGATGCAAATCAGAAAAAAACTCGAGGGGACAAGATGGCGGCGGCCATGCACTCCGGAACCTGGGCGGCCGGGAAAACACCCTAGGGCAGCACCTCAGTTGACTGAGAGAAACACAGAGACCTAGACCGAACCATACTGAGCCAGAACGAGTAGAAAGAAGGAAGAAATCGACCGATGGGCAACGCTGGAGGAGACGGCCCGGCACAGCGGTGTCGTTATAAGAGGAGGTGAGGAGGCCTGGCGCCAAGAGAGGATCGAGAGCGCAGCAATCCGACACAGTAAACCGTGATAGGCTCACCAGGGGGAGATGGCCCAGGGCGCTGTAATCTGGAGACCCGAATAGCGAGAAAGCAACCAAAGGTGAGAAGGGGCCTGACGTAATGAGGCTGAAACCTAGCAAGGCCGCTTAAGAAGGGGTGGGAAATCGGCAGGACCAGTGATACGGGGAACCGGAGCAGAGAGACACCTCCCCAAGCCAGAACAGTGAGAAACGGCCACTAAGAAGACACCAACCTAAGAATATCCAAATCAGACATTTCTAACAGATAAATCGACTAGCGGTCGAATAAAGAAAGGGACGACGGGGTAACTTAAAAATACAGCCCGGCCACACGCATTACCCCTAACTTCAGACAAGTAACACAGATTATTCGCCAATCCAGTTTAATAATCTAAGACCTTTGGCTCAATAAAAGACAGGCCTCCACCCCCCAGGTGCCGGACCCAGGTGGGCCCATCCAGCAAATTTTGGAAAAACAGGTAAACACTATCATCGGCTCCATACTACCTTTACACTATCAAGTGATCACCAGCATAAACGCCGCACTACACCAGAGATGGGCAAACCAAATAGAAGGCGAGAAACCAATAATACTAGGGATATAGCAGACAATGCACCCCCAGAACAGGAGGTTATGGGGAGATCTTCCTCTGCAGAGGGGGGAGCCACAAAAGAACCTTCTCTACAAGATGTAATACAGGCTATCGCGGCCTCCAGAAACGCTCAAGAGATGAAAATAGACTCCCTCGCGTCGGACCTTACAGTACTCGGAGACAATCACTGGCGCCTAGCAGAAAGAGTGACCTCGACAGAAAAACTGCTGAATGAACTGGGACCAGAGCTCCAAGGCGCTTCCAAAGCAACAGGACAAATGGAGAAACGAAGAAAAGACTTGGAACTGAGGGCGGAAGATGCAGAAAACAGATCGAGAAGAAATAACATCAGAATCATGGGACTATCAGAGAAAATCAAAGGTAACAACATGGTTGACTTCCTTGAAAAATGGCTGAAGGAAAATATAGCGAACGAGGGACTGTCCCAATTTTTTGCTGTGGAAAGAGCACATAGAGTCCCAGCACGTCCTCCTCCGCCGGGTGCTCCTGCTAGACCGGTGGTGGCTAAACTTTTGCACTATAAAGACAGAGACCATTTACTCACCCAAAGTAGGAAAAAGGGAGACTGCTTACTGGACAACCAAGTGATTCGGATCTTCCCCAACTTTTCGCGAGAAGTGTTAAGGCAGAGGGCTTCTTTCAGGGAGGCTAAACAGAGACTCAGAAATTTAGGGGTCCAATACGGGATGCTATTCCCGGCCAAACTCCAAATAATAACCACAACAGGCACACAGTTTTTTAACTCGGCAGAGGAGGTTTGGAACTGGATGGACAAGCAACATCCCAACGAGGAACGAATTAACCTTGAAAAACACCAACTAAACCTTAAAGGAAAAACTAACAGCAGAAACACTACAAGGCGCACAAGTCCATCCCCTCTGGAGATTTTAAACGACCGTCAAAAAGCAGTGGAGGCAGCTGCGTCCCTCGGCTGTTATGAACAGAGCTCACCTAAGCAAACGCATAGTGACGTAAATCAATCAGACTTGGAACATGAATCAGATCCGTCACTCACGCCTAACCAAAAGGGCCCGGATGTAACCCCAGGGACGTCAGACACCATAATATGAAGTACATCCTTGAAGCACAAACAGAACTCCCGGGAAATATGATGTATGTAAACCTCTGGGACAATTAGGCGTACACTCACAGATTCTAAAACCGAATTAAAAGTATGCAAGAAGAAACTAACTCGCTGACGCCCAATAATCGAAACCCTGGAGCCGCAGAATTTCAGTCCTTCTTCCACCCGGAGGCTGAGGAGAGATCGCCTTGCTGAGCTTCGGTTTGCTAACTGAGGCACCCCCCCACGTGGTTGGACAGTTGACTTTTTCTTTATTTCACACAAGTTTGGTTGAGAGAGGTTCGACTTTTGTCCCAGGGATGGGGAGTTGGGTAGCTTTTATGTTGGGGAATTTACTAGGGTTTAAAATCGGTCTGAGAATTACCACAGAAAGTGCAAAATGGAGCAGGGAACAAGAAATTACCAGGGAACCTATCACACTACTAGGTTGCCAGGAATCACCCCCCAGTAGAACCACAAAACATTACTATGGCTACACCAAAATCGTATAAGGTCCTTATCTGGAACATCAGGGGTATGAACTCTTTAGTCAAGAGATATAAGATATCTTCTTATTTGCAGAGAAGGGGTATCCAAATAGCTATGTTACAGGAAACTCACTTAACATCGAAGGAGGGCAAAGCCTTACAAAAAAGATGGAGAGGTCAGGCATTTTATACTACTTATTCAGCATACTCGAGGGGCACTCTGATTTGGATTCGAGCAGGGGTCCCATTTCAGTTGACAGATAGCCAGGTGGACCCAGAAGGGAGATTGGTAGCGATCAAGGGCAGACTGGAGGGGAAGGACATAACACTAATCAATGTATACGCCCCTAACACTGGACAGGGTGACTTCTTCACTCGACTATCCAGTACACTAGCAACATTCCTGCAAGCACCGGTAATAGTGGGTGGTGATTTTAACTGTGTAAGTGACATAAGTGCAGATAGATAACATCCTCCCCTACCACACTCTCCATTAGTGAAGATAGCTCAACAGTTCACCACATGGCAGGCAAATTGGGGCCTCATCGACACCTGGCGTAAACTACATCCTAGCGCCAAGGACTACTCCTTTTTCTCTGCCCTCCACGAGCTCCATGTTAGATTAGACTCCTTCTTGTGCTCGCCAGACATACACTTACTTGTATTAAACACAGAATACTTGTCTCCCACAATATCCGACCATAACCCCCAGTTGCTGTCATTAGGATGGGGGTCCTTCACCCCATGCATACCCACATGGATACTTAAACCCGAATTACTAGAAGACCCCCCTTTCAGAGATGATATCCAACAAGCCATAGAACATTATTTCGAAGAAAATAGCAACTCCACGACTAGCGGACTGATAGAATGCAATGCCTTTAAAGTAGTAATAAGAGGGAGATGCATTGCTGAAACAGTAGGGATACGTAGGACCCTACTAGGAGAGACTGAGAAAGCCAAAGATGTATTAAGAGAAACAGAGAAAAATAGACCTGGAAACCCTCATTTACAATCCCAACTACAGGAAGACAGATCAAAAGTAACACACTGTGTTGAACGTCTCAGATGCTTCGACCATAAGCAGTATCTCGCAAGAGTGCATGGCGAAAGAGATAAAGCGAGTAAACTGCTCGCCTGGGTAATATCGCAGCCAGAACAATCCCCCCCTATAATGAGCCTAACCACAGGAGATGGGACCCAAATACACGACCTGAAACAGATTAATGCCCAGTTTCTGGCCTTTTATGAATCACTATACCAAAAAAGATCTAACCTAAGTAGAGACCTAACTGAGCAATACCTATTTACATTAAACTTAAAACCCTGGGAACCAATAGCCACCGATACACTAGAAGGAAACATCACACCAAATGAGATCAAAGGGGCTGTGAAAGACTTGGCAAGGGGAAAAACACCTGGAACTGACAGCCTGCCTGCCAAATTTTACAAAACTTTTGCTGAGATACTCGCACCTAGCTTGGAATTTTTTTTTTAATGCACCAAGGATCAGGGCCTATTACCTGAAACTACTAGGGAAGCCATTATAGTCCCGCTGCTCAAGCCCGGCAAAGATCCAACTGGGATGGGGGCATACAGGCCCCCCTCCATGTTGGACCTCGATTACAAGATACTCAGCAAAGCCTTAGCAACCAGACTCCTTCCTCTGATGCCTGCTTTCATTCACCCAGACCAAGCAGGCTTCATTCCAGGCCATAACACAGCAGGAAATATACACAGGCTCTTCTCAGTCATGAACGGAATAACCTCCTCGACTGAATCTCCGGGCATATTGGCAGTAGACATTGAAAAAGCCTTTGACAGCCTAGAGTGGGACTTCCTTTATAAAGTTATGGCCCAAATGGGAATTGGCCCTGATTATATCGCATGGGTGAAACTGCTTTACACTAACCCGGCAGCTAGAGTCCGTACGGGACGTATTATATCATCCAGGTACGCAGTGGAACGCGGGACGAGACAGGGTTGCCCCCTCTCCCCCCTATTGTTTGCTGTAGCCATGGAACCTCTGGCTGCGGCGGCCAGGGCGGGACAGGGAGGACCTGGAATACTGATCGGAAATGTGAGACATTTCATAGCCTTATATGCAGACGACCTCCTGATATTTCTGGGTGACATGCAGAGGGATCTCCCAGTAGCTCAACTAATGCTGTCCAACTTCGAAAAACATTCAGGCCTAAAAGTAAATTGGGACAAAACAGGTCTATTCCCCCTAGTGAAACATCATCAACCCCCACTGACCTTGGGAACGGTTAGATGGATACCTGAAGGGCTTCCATATCTAGGAGTAAAAATATACCATGAAACTAGAGACATTTTTGAGGGAAATCTGGACGGAGTATTCCGCTCCATAAAATCCTGCATTACATTCTGGCAAACACTCCCTCTTTCGGTGATCGGTCGCATCGCGATTCTTAAGATGATAGTACTACCTAGACTGTTATACCATTTCGCGGCCCTTCCGATATGGATTCCTAAGTCCTTCTTCAGGGATATGAACTCAATAGCAAGCTCATTTATATGGGGTAGCGGCAGGAAAAGGGTGGCTTTAATAAAGCTCCAGAGACAGCTGTCAAATGTAGGTCTAGCAACTCCTGACTTTGAGTCATATTACATTGCGGCTCAACTACAGTGGCTGGCACTTTGGATTTCTAACAGTCTGGTGCTACAACCTAATGCAGAGTCCTCCGTGCCACAGAAAACGAGACTGTTTGAATACTGCTGAACCCCACAAAAGAAGAAAAGCAAGACAGCTCAGAAGTGAAAATAATAGTTAAATGCTGGAAATCATATTTGCACAAAACTAAAACTAAAACTCCCTACTCAGCAGAACTTCCTCTCAGCGCACTGCAAGCAATAACTTAGAAAATGGCTGAACATGAACTTAGAGACTGGCTGGAGGCCGGGGTTAATACGTTAGGCAAATTATTCGAGAACAATAAGTTGAAATCGTTTGAGACCCTTAGAGCACAATATGACATACCGGCGAAACACTTTTTAACTTACGGGACTATAAGGGCTAGCATAGGCAACCACTGGCGAACAAAAAATTCTGAACCATCAGCGCAGGATATGTGCACGTATCTGGCATCCCCAACTCCCAAGACTAGGGTTATTTCTAATCTATATACACTGATTAGAGCAGATAATACAGCCCCCCTTCCACACCTGAAACAACAATGGGAAAAAATCGTTAATAGAGATATCTCTGAAACAGAATGGGAACGTGCACTACAGAACTTACCTAAAGCATCGCGGAATGCCAGATTTAAACTGATTAATTTCTATGTCTTGCATCAAGCCTACCTTACACCCGCCCGTATTAACAAATACTTCAACAAAACAACAGAGTGCTGTCCAAGATGTAAGACAATAGATGCAGAATTCAAACACATGTTTTGGGAATGCCAGATACTGACATCTTATTGGTCTGAGATTTGCCAAAAATTATCCCAGATACTAGGTAGAACTGTGTCATGCTCAATTGACACCTGCCTCTTGCACATATTTACACATTCTACTAAACATAAAGCCTCGGACAGATTCCTATACCTAGCTCTAACCCTGGCGAAATGAGAAATAGCCAGCAACGGGAAAAACCCGGGGGCCCCTACACTGACAAGCTGGAAAAATGAACTACTCAGGTGGGCTGCTGCTGAAGGCACTCTGCTACAAAAAGAAGCCAGAACCGGGATCAGACCCCCTGAAGTATCAGCTAACTCGGAACTAATAATGGATTCACTAAAAACCGAACTAACCATACAACATCCCCCCAACACTCCACAATAACACCCAAGTTGCCTATACAAATACACCAGAGCAGTCAGCCATCAAAAACAAAACATAGCTATCATACAGACAAATTCAGCAGACCCCTATGCATGCAAACTACCCACAGAGACACAATTAAAGTAATTGAAAGTCTCCAAATTTCCCATTGCAGAAGTACCAGCATTGAATAAGCATTCGGACCGAGGGGTTAGGGTTGGAAGAGGGAGGGAGGAAGGGAGTTGGATTTCGATAATACCAAATAAATAATGTTTATTAAAATTGAAACTATACCAGTTTAGGTGAACGAATAAATGAAACTAATGTGATATACAAAAAGAAGGAGAAGAAGAAAATACAATGTAAACTGTTTTGAATTATGTATAAAATCAATAAAATTTGGTTTAAAAAAAAAAACTGAAGTGCTGCCCAAATGCAAAAATGGGGGGGAAAAATGAAAAAACAAAAAAGCAAAAAAAAAACACAAACGGTTAGCCGACCCTCGGTTCAATTCACCCCCTCCTTCTTTGTCTCCCCCCCTCCTCCAGCTCACCACAACTATTAGGGCCTGCCCCATGTAACTGCTGAGGCCACGCTCTCTCCGGAACGTTTCCGGAGTTCAGGTGTTCTGCCTCCTGGCCCTCTGCTGCGTCCCGAGGTGCCGCTGGTGGTCTCGGTGCTGCCACTGCATGCTGGACTGCTGCCGGTGTCTCCCACGCTCTCCTCTGCCTGGACGCCGCTGACTACTTCCCCGCTCTCCTCTGCCAAACGGCGCCGAGTTCTTCCCTGCTCTCCTCCGCCTGGACGCCGCAACAGAACTACAAATCATGTTGCTGTTTAGCATTCCGGATGAAGTTACATCACAATATGCAGAACGAACATACATACATACTGACATGTCCACCAATCTCAAGTCCCAGGGAGTCAATTATATCTGCCACCTTCGAAATGACATTCACCCATGTTTGCTTCAGTTGGTGGGTTGTGTATGACACCTTGAAAGTCTGCACATTGTGTCTGCACACCCGCCACTCCCATCGGTCCTTCATGTCTTCACCCGGCCACGAGCCTCAAGCATCCAAGAGAAGTAGTGCAAAATTAACAAAATCAGGCCTTCTAGCTGAGGATTGGTAAAATTCCGCCCCATCCCAGAGATGATCCCAAACCTAAATAAGCAAAAAAATACCTTACCCACGTAAATGCTAACCCTCTACTTACTGTACGTACCCCAAAAGACAAAACCGAAATAGACGTGCACTCAACAGACTAGTCAAAACAATAACACAGGACAATATATGAATGGGACAGAGACAATAAGTGGAAAATAAATACAGTCACACTCTCAAAGCACACACTTTACTGTCAGTCTCCCAAAAGCAACCTCCTGTACGAAGCACAGAGTAACAGAGAGTGAAAGTGAAAGTAGCTTCACACTTCCTAGTTTGTCCTGTCACACTCAATGCATCAATTCCTTTCTTTATTCTGCCCTCTTTTCACAAATGTGTTGTTTTTTCGGACGCATCCGGACTAAAATAGCCAATGTGTAATTAACTCACAACACATTTGTCCCAAGGCCTATTCAATGCATTGGTCAATGATGCACAGCTTACGACCTATGCAACAGGGGCACCGTGATGCACAAATGGGTCAGAGCGTGGATTGTAACCCACACTACTGGTCTATTGTCTGCAATACACTGTTGTGTATTGTGCAATAAAGGTAAACACATTGGGCCCACTTTCCTTGTACCTCTTCCCTTACTTGACAGCCCTGATATCTTCATATGTCTAGATTTGCAGTGGTAAAAGTGTGCCTGTGTGTGATGTTTAGCCTTCATTGCGATGAAATATTGAGTGACAATATATTGATCAGCATTACACATACATAAAGTGATGTGCAGAGACATTCCTACGCTCTTATTGCTTTTTTAGTTTGTAGTATGCTTGGGTAAATGTAGGTAGCTGTGGAATAGCCATTTCCTTTGTAATACATGTTGCTTTGCAATGCTTATAACATACACTACTGTATTCACCATTATGCATATTATCTGACAATACAAATGTTCTCTATTCCTGCAATAAGATGTGTTTCAGATGCAATACACACTCTGTGAAGCACAGACACTGTCAGGTTCAGCTAGTCAACTGTGTATGTGGCATTCTGCTTGAAATGTACCTGAATAGAATTGATAGGTATGGTGTTAGGCCAAAATGACACCTGTGAATGTTGCCCAAACGTCATTTACCACACTAAACTAGCCCATGTTGTGGTGCAGACACATGTGCTGCCTGAGCTTTGTGTCTGATACAATATGTGTGCTGTTGTTTTAGCATATCGAGTCCAACTGGAGTAGACCAGACAAGTGCAAAGAATCCCAAGTACCACTCTAAAAAGTATATCAATATATTGCATTACTCAGTGTATGAGAAAACATCCTTGAACTTTACAATTGGGTAGGCAATCACATCAGATGGCAATATGTGCAATCATGACAGAGGACACCTGGCAAATATGCAAATCTTCCGCAACATACATCATGAAGTGCAGGATACATACTCAGTCATTGCACACTGTTTGGTGCTACACTCACTTTAGACTATGGCACAGGGCCTGAAGCTGAACACACTGTAGCAGCACACACAATCTCTGCATGTGCAGACTGTTACACGTTGCAATATTTCAGTTGTGAATGTCTGGCCAAGGCCCTTGTGTGCCATAGATGGTGTTACCATGACTGCATATATCATAAAACAGGAAGTAGATCTGGGGTGAGTGTGTCACACAGCAACCACTGCAGTGAACCATGGTTAAATAGTCCATCTTACTTGTGTTGTTCAAGTAACAAGATGCAGCTATTCACACATGATGTGTCTCCTACTCCTGTCAACGTTAGTAGCACTACAAAGACTCTGGGTGCAGGCCTTTGTTTGTGCATCCGTTTTGGAGATTACCCTCTCTACAGGGTCACCCCAAAACCTTTTGACTTCCTCCTTCTACTTTTGCTGGATTTTTACTTGTTGACCTTGGGCTCTGTGCACTTTCCCACTGCTAATCAATGCGGAAGTGCATGTGCTCACTCCCCTAAATATGGTTCAATTGCTTTATACCTGATTGGCATTTTTAATTTACATGTAAGTCCCTTTTAGAATGGTATACCTTGAATCCAGGGCCTGTAATTCAAATGCTACCAGTGGACCTCCAGCACTTATTGTGCCACCCACTTAAGTAGCACCTTAAAACTTGTCCCCGGTCTGCCATTGTGGCCTGGAGGCAGTGCGTCATGAACATGTGGACTTGGCATTTAAAACCCCTTGCCAAGCCTTACACTCCCCTTTTATTACATATAGGGCACCCCTAAGGTAGGCCATAGGTAGCCCACAGGACAGGGTGCTGTGTAATTAAAAGGTAGGCCATATACATTTTAGATTTACATGTCCTACTAGTGAGAGACTAAAACATTTGTTTTCTATCTACTGAGAGACCTACCCCTCCCATAAAGAAACATTGGGGATTCTTTATTAAAATAAAAAAGATTTAGGCCCTCATTACAACCCTGGCGGTAAATCCAACTTTCCGCCTTTGCTGAAGACCGGAAACATACCGTTGCAGCAGAGGAAATCCACTGCAGGTACTATGACCCACATCTCGGAATCCGCCACAATACAGACACTCACACAAGTCTGCCACACCAAAGGTCAGTGATAAACTTGTGATACCAAAACCGACACCGTCACGCCAACAAGAATACGCTAACACTATTACGACCCACGAATCAATGCGGCGGTCTTTCAACCGCGGTAATCCATTTGTGGTACACACTGCTGCGTTAAAAATATACACACACTTACAAAACACAACCACATTGGACAATTCAAAATACACACACCTGATGCACATACACACACAACACCCACACACCCAATCCAATAACAAGCACACACCCACATTACTCACAAACCCTTACAACCAAAAATTTGGAAGAAGACCAGAGAGAGACATTAGCTAACACAACACCAGCATCCACATACACACAACACCATCACTTATACAACATCCACGCACCTCAAACAACACACACCAACACATCACCCCACATATCACAACAGACAGCACCTCACAAATCACCCACACCACATCATGGCACCTCAAAGACGCCCCAAGTTTTTAGAGGAGGAGCTCAGGGTCATGGTGGAGGAAATCATCCAGGAAGAGCCACAGCTATTCGGATCACAGGTGCAGCAGACATCCATTGCAAGGAAGATGGAGCTATGGTGGAGAATTGTCGACAGGCTCAATGCAGTGGGACAACATCCAAGAACACGGGATGACATCAGGAAGAGGTGGAACGACCTACGGGGGAAGGTATGTTCCAGACACCAGATTTTTGTACAGAGGACTGGCGGTGGACTCCCACCTCCTCCCCCACAACTAACAACATGGGAGGAGCAAGTCTTGGCAATAAAACATCCTGAGGGCCTTGCAGGAGTAGCAGGAGGACTGGTCTCTGGTAAGTCATATCTTAACTACTTCATCCCCCACCCCACCTGCATGCCATCACATACTCCCACTCTTACCCTCACCCCATCACACCATCAACTCCATATATCCCACTATCACAACCCACACATCTCAATACCAAGGCCCTGCATGCAACATCTGTGCATGGACCACCGTCACCAAAGCATGTCCAGTACAGAAACCCACACAGACCCCAAACCAACTATCACAAAAGGGCTAACACAATGATGCAAGCACATTAGTAAAGGACACCTTACCCAATGCACAAGATGGCACACACAGATACTAAAACTATGCATTTACACCCCAACAGGACCCCTACCCAACGTCACCGCACAGGAGGTGCCAGACATATCCAGTCCCCCCCACAGAAGAGGCCCACAGTGATGACAGCAGCTCTGCACGCCTGGATCAAGATGACCAGCCCGGCCCATCAGTGACCTCAGGACAGTCGTTACCCTGACACAGTCCCAAACCACCACAGAGCCTCCACCCTCAGGAAACACCAGCACAGCACCCACCCAGCAGGCCCATCCCTCTGTCCCCAGGACACATCAATCAGCAGTGTGTCCACCACTACAGGGAACCCAGGCAAACCCACCAAACCAAGACAATCAAGGACCTGGGGTCAGTGGCAGTGGGCACACGGTTCAGGGGACAGAGGCACAGGATAATAGGGAAGGTGGGAGGACTGCTGTGTGACAGGGGGAGAACAGGCCCAGGGAACCCACTCTCCACGAGGCACTCTCCAACATCATGGGAGCATACCACCATTCCCAGGAGACAATGGGCACGGTACTGGCCAACTTTCAGGAGACCCAGCAGCTGCAGGAGAAACATTACCTGGGGACCAGGGAGGACTTGAAGTCCATTAACACCACCCTGGTCACCATTACAGGGGTGCTGGCAGACCTTGTCAACACCATGAGGGACACAGTGGCACACAAACGGGCCCATGACACTAGCCTGGACGATGAACAGCCCTCCACCTCCACCGGCGCTAGTGGACAGGAGGCACCACCACAGGACCAACAGGCCACCAGCACCCCACCCCATGCAGAAGTAGAACCACCCCGCAAACGGTCCCTGAGATCCAGGAACAAGACAGAGAACATTGCCAAGACCCCCACCAGGAAATAAGACCCTACTGAATGTCACCCTTCTGTCCCACTTTGTCACCCTGTACACCTTAAACTACCATTGCCATGGGTGTCTGGATTCTGAGATGTGGGTCGTAATAGCTGTAGCAGAATTCTGCCACCGCAGCGGTGTGTTGGCGGTCTTCTGCACGGCGGTAAGCGGCATTTACCGCCAATGTTGTAATGAGGGCCATAATATTACATTTACTCATGAGTCAAGTACATCAACAATCAACTTTCTTGACTTGACACTCTACATCAAACACAACAAAATATGCACTGAGCTCTTTAGAAAACCCACTGCGTGTAATGCAATCCTACATGCCACTAGCTCACATTCCCATTTCACAGATCAAAGCGATCCCCTTTTGGGAAAGCACAAGGATTAGCCGAAATTGTAGTGAGGATGAGGTTTTTCTGAAAGAGCTCCATAAGATGGAACAATGTTTCAAACAGAGAGGCTACCATCCCAAAACCCTCCAACAGGCTAGTAATAGGATAAAAAAAATGAAACAAGCAGATCTCCTCATTAGTCATACCAAGGACAGGACTCTCAATAAACTGTCTCTTATCATGACACACAATGCTCTAAGCATCCAGATTTTCAAAATTGTACGAAGACATTGGCCTCTTCTTCTAGTCGACAATACCCTGCAAAGGGGTTTGACCAATAAACCCAGCATCACATTCAGGAGAGGTCGCACATTACGTGACCGTTTGTGTCACAGTTTCATACCACCAGAGGTGAATAACACATGGTTACCAAAACCACTGCATGGCTCATACAAATGTGGTCACTGCAACATTTGCTGTTACATTAAGGATAAATTACTCTCCTTCCAATATAACACACATGTCACACATAAGATTGACCATTTTATCAACTGTAACACCAACTTTGTTGTCTACTGTATCATATGCTTGTGTGGTCTTATATATGTGGGCAGCACAATCAGGCCCCTGAAAGAGAGGATACAAGAACACATTAGAGCTATCCGTTCAAACAATATAAACTACCCTTTTGCAACACACTATAACAGCACTCATGGACAAAGGGAAATTCTGGGCATTACTGTACATGGCATTGACACTATACATAATCTACCTAGGGGTGGTAACAAAACCTTGTCCTTTAGACGTCTCGAGAGCACCTGGATCGTTAAACTCAGGGCTGTAGAAAAAGGGCTCAACATCGAGAAGGATCTACATGTATTCCAATGAATCATTACCTGTACATACAACATCAGCTCCTCTCCTCCGTTTTTATTGTATTTACTCATCAGAAACTGCATATACATATGTATTTTTACCAAATCTCTTTGCATTTATATTTAACAAATTTTGGATCTCGGTGTCTCACACTATATTTATACGATGTTTTTATGTGTTATATATGCCTATTAACCCAACCTTACTCTGTAATAGCATTATGACCCACATAGGCTTGATTCCTCTAGTCTAACTACACTAATTTTTATTTTATGACTGTCTATAGATCTGGTGGTCTATGCGGGGCGACATGTATATACTCTCTTATCTACATATATATAATCATTGTTACATACCATAATTTTATCAAAAATTTACTTCTTTCTCATCTATTCTCTCCTTCCATAATCTGTCTTTGTTACGCTACTTCTTTCACTGTTTTCCTGTCCCAATAGCTTTTATACATTCATTCAGTCCATATACACTGTGTACTCTATTCACTCGTCTATACTGTGACCCTTCCAATATAGCGCTCACGGTTCCAGCCTTCTTCGCACTGCTCCCTCCACTTGTCCTTTCTTTCTGTTTTGGACATCATTCATTAACGGTGGCGTTCGCAAGCCATGCATACAAACTTTTCAAAGCCACCGAACACATTGACTGACGCTACTGCTTAGGTAAGACTTTCACCTTCCCCTCAATTTGCCCTTTTGGCTCCATTATCTGTATGGCTCTGCCGACATAGTCCAAACCACTTTTTGTTTATGAGCTGAACTATCATTGGACGCTAATTCTGTGTTGTTTTCCGTGCTGGTTCGTTCCGCATCGTACATGTCCATGGCACTCCACGGTTCGTGTCTGAACGTGTTTTTTTATCAGATGCACGTCCTGACACACTGACATCCTCATTTCTCAAGCCCCTGCTCTATTTTATAATTAACACATCTTTCTTAAGTTACTACTTTTCTAGGCCCTTCTCTCCACCATACCTGCGTTTTTATATCACTGCACATCCGTCTATATGACCAACTTTCACTCCTCACAATTTCCTGTGGTCATCCCTTGGTCTCATCTTTGTCTATGGCTATGTTAGAATGTCATGCCACTTGAGACTGTTTTTCTTATACCATCCATAGCGCCATGCATGTCCACACACCCTTGATTTTTTTTGTTTTTTTCAGCACTTCCCGTTTTATCATCATCACTGTCTAATCTCACATTGTTTAATCTTTTTAGTCTTCGATGGGCTGAGGTTTCCTGATATGTGGCTGAGAGCCATGAGCATCAGGCCCCTATGTGGACAGGGTGGAGATGCAAATGCAGGTGCTTCCCGAGTGGGGAGACCACACAAGCCAGCTTGTGCAGGATCAGCCATGGTTAGACCCGGGGTGTGCCTTAGGTCGGGAGGGCAGGGTAAAGTACGGGCCCAGCACAGCCCACCCATACCAGCATACCCACATGCTGGAGACCACGCGTGTGGTGCGCTGGCACAGTAGCTTGGAAAGTACCCAACTGCCACTGGGCCACATACAACCAAGACCATAAAAGGTCAGAGCACTTTCCCTCTGCCAATGTAGAGGGAAAGTGCCACTGTGATCCATACAAATTAGAAACTGGGACAGCTGCCCGAGTGTAACAGGTTTGAGTGCCAAGGCCAGGTATGGATGGGCTAAGCCTCTCAGACCCAGGCGTGCCATGTCTATGACCATGTGGGATGGCTCCTTTGTGAATGCACACATGGCCGAAGTGACCACGGCGTGCATATTTACGCATGAGTATTTCATGATAGGAACCGAGCCTGAGAGCTCAGACTGTCCAAGGTGCATGAGCACCGTGGTGGTGCCATAGCCTTGGAAGGTTGGTGCATATGCTAGGGCTTAAGTGCTCCAGAAGTGACGATCCCCCACTCATGTACACACTGCCCATGAGCACTGCGGTGCCCATACAGTGAGATGGGATAAAGAGGCAATAAGGGATTGCAGGGGAGCAGCCTCATACTGTTTGGTATTGTTGGACTCAGGATGGCAAACCCAAGCTGTTGGTAACAGTAGTTTTGTCATCACTGTCTAGGAAGTTCCACTTCTAGGAAGTGGGCATTTCTAGGTGTTAATACTGGTTCTGGTGCCCCATAAATTAGGCCGCATTCCACAGGTCCCAGGGGAAGAGCACATCTACACATTCTCCAATGCTGTAGAAGCTTTAATTGGTGTCCAACTGTTTCTGTGTCTTGGGGAAAAGGAGGTACTGGAGTGTGAGGCTGATCATTGCTTCCGGGGCAAAGGGGAAGAATGCAGGGAAAGATGGCTGGGATATTCCTGCCAGTCTGACTGTTGTGGGCTAGAATGAAATAAATGGCAGCACGTGGAACACTGTCATCAACTTGACCTGCGGGGGATGTTGGTGGGCCTGTTAGGTGGTTGGGGCAGCCTTGGAGCAATCTGGTTCTGCAAGCATATGATGGACTTGCTTCTAAGTATATAGTATATGATAACCTCATCCTCTCTGAGGTGAATGAATAAATCCTCTGGTGGTAGACACACTCCTTTCTCCTGTGCTGTCTATTTGGTGGGGGTGTTCTCCTAACTCTTCCCAACTGAAGAATGAGCACCTCCATGACATTTTTGTGTGTGTTGTCTTTATGCACCAGAGCCACTGCATCATGTCTTACATCTGGGTTGTGGATGCACAGGAAATTTGATGCATTTCAGTCTCTGAACTCTGCTTGCCAATGATACGTCACCTTTTCAGAACCTCTCAAATATCGCTGTGTCAGTTTTACACTACAATTTACGAGAGAACACTTTATTTTCATATTTTAACATCTGCGTGGTGCAGCTGGTTTTAAAGCAGGTATTTCTCAACACAGGCCTACAAAAATTGATGCATTGCCCTAAATGCGTTGCCTTGTAAAAGGGAGTACTGACTGCACCCCCGGAGCATGAAAAATAATGATGCCTGGGCAGTGCAAGCCACTTGTAAATATGCCAGAAGCGGCTTTTGAACTGCACCACACATATGTGCTCTGAAACCTTGAGATGTAAACATGTGGTTAATTCAAATTGGAATTTCTGAATTTAACACAAGGCAAAATGTCTACCAGTTCCTTCTCAGGATAAATGAATTTAAGGTGAAAGCCTAAACTTAATCAGAAATTCGACTGACTTATTGAGAGGTAATCACTTGCTTGCAAATGAAAGTCATTCAAAAGTATACTGATCGAGCTAAACAATGTACTGACATATATCATTCATTTCATAATCATTTTATTTTAATTTTGAATGCTACAAACATTTCTTGATTGTTTCAGTATTAAAACAACACTGGAATGATGTTACACTGTACCCCTTATCTTTTTTTGTCTAGTTGATCATATGAAGGTTATTTATTTCTATAAATATGGACTCCGACTGCTAAAGAATCAACCTCTATGGCAAATGATGCACTGGTTTGGCCTCTGTCACTGAGTAAGCCAACAAATGAGGCAGAGGCTCCTTAGAAAAGATGATTCCTGGGGCTTAAAAGAATAACCCCAAAGATGAGTTTAGTGGTACAAAGTACACCCAGGTGATCTAGGAGCTTAAACATTTACCTTTTGATTTGGTATTTCAAGACACAAAAGCAGTTAATGATATGGATGGTACCTAAAGAAATGGGCAAGTAAAGACTGTGAGAACCTTACAGACTGATTGTTTAAAACAATGATTAACGTTTCTCATTCAATAGTACTTGTTATTAACATTTCAACATCACCAATTCTGTTGACATCCAAATGATGAATTGTTTCTGCAGCGGCTTGACTAATTTTCTATCATGTCTTAGTGAGCAAAGGGCCCAATTTAGAGTTTGGTGGCTGGGATTTTCTGTGTCAGGGTGACAGTGTACAGTAATTGGGCAACCTGAGAGAGTACATCCCTGCCACATTTAGAGATGTCTAACACGCCGGTGGAAATCTAATGCATTAGCAGGAACTGCTGTCTCGCTGGTTCCTGTCAATGTATTGAAAGTTTGATGGACGCCACCGTCAACATGATGGGGCCATATAGCAAACGTTCAATGCTTTTTAATATTTTCACAAATCAAATCCGAAAGGGGAATTTTGTTTTTGAAAATGAAAAAAACAATGAACTCCTTGCCATGTGGGATTTCTCTCACGGTGTGGGAATCATTTTACAGTTTTCAATGCCCCTAACTGCAAGGTAAAACCTAGGGCCAGATGTAGCAAATGGTTTTACCCATTTTGTGTCTATGGGAAAATGTGTTCGTACATATGGCCCCTAGTGATGATATACAGTCTGAACTTGCCATTTGTTCTCCAAAAAGGGTGGGCAAGTAAATGGCAAAACCTCTGACTGGCCTTACTCTGTCGCTATGTCAGAGGTCTGTTTCGGGGGCAGATACAGAGTGGTCCAACCTTCAGCATACTGAAGGTCCGCCCAAGACTAATTTGCGATCCTAGGTGTTCTGTAATTAATTTAAGAATGCTTTCAATGATTACACATCAGTTAGATATATAGGCGTTGTGGTAAATCATGTTACTTAGAGAGGTTGCATTGACTTTAGGTTTGACAAGCTCGTATATGTCAGGCCGCTGGTATAATGGCCCAGTTCCTCAAGAGAGAACGGGTATAAAGATTCTGAAGTCAGGATCTGGAGATAATAACCGAGTTTCTTGTTGTCATGTCCTTTCTTCCGAGTGGGATAGCCATCTCTAAAGTAATGGAAATGTGAGCTGATATTCAGCATATATTCCAAAGCCAGCATGTGCAAAACAAAATCGGTCTCAAAATAAAAATAAATTCCAAGCTTAGTGACTTAATGGCATACATGAAAACCATTCATGCTGCATTTTGACTGTTTAATTTCAGCAAAGGTGTAGAAATGGAC
The DNA here is from genome assembly GCF_031143425.1 of Pleurodeles waltl. NCBI lineage: Eukaryota > Metazoa > Chordata > Amphibia > Caudata > Salamandridae > Pleurodeles > Pleurodeles waltl. The sequence goes on from NC_090443.1 coordinate 228,256,642, forward strand.
CAAACAAACAAAAAGTGTTTTGTAGATCCATTGTACTTTCGATTGGATTTTAAACATAAATTACAGAATTATTTTGAAACCTTTTAAACCAGTCTTGATTCTTGCAAACTGATCTAAATCACTCATGCATTTGTACATTGTAATCATGTAATGACTGAGATACATTTGTTTGTGCTTAATGTACTGTACGAACTGCAGCAACGTGGGGATGGAAATGATAGATTGTACTTAGCGACTTATGAAAAATAATACAATACACATCAATCAACTTTTGACAACCAAAACTGTATGATACTCTACTAAATCGAGTCGGCATTACAAACAAATGAGTCAACATTTATTGCTCTTAGAAAAAGTTGCTTACTGTCTTCTGCAGTCTTTTATATTTCATTAAAAATTCAGTAACACCATCTAGTCATTCAAAGATGTTTTATTTATTTTTTTACTCATAGTTAAGTAGCAAGGTACACACTCATGTGACTGAGGTCTCACTTTATACATAAACGGCTGTAGGAAAGTCCTTCTTTTTGCCCATGCCAAATCAGATGGCCTTTCCAGGTTTTTCTACTTAAATGTTGAGGACTACCAGGGTGTAGGTTAATACCCATCACCTTTCATCTGGGGTGGGAGGTGTGGGGGCAGTATAGGAAAGTCCTCCTTTCTGCCCTGGTCATTCCCAGACTTTTTGGACAGATGGTGGTTACTGACTCTTGACTGTGCCCTGGGTATTGCATAAGTGGATATGCAAATTAGGCTAATTATAATTGGTAGTATCAACCCACCTAAAAGTGCCTGGTATATGGTAGGGCATGTAGGTTTAGGGACCCCAGCATAGGTAGTACAACCATAGGTGCACTGTTGGGATGCTCAGTGTCATATTAAAGGCAGGCCTGCCTTGCTGGCTCTTTTTAAACTAAAGTTATATGCAAATTCTACTTTGAATTAAAAGTACTTCCAAAGTCTTAAACAACCTTATTTTTACATATAAGTCACCCCTATTTGTGCCCCAAGTGCCCCTAGGGTTGGGTATGATGTAACTATAAGCAGGGACCTTATAAAAATTGTTGTATAGGCCCTGGTGAGGTAAAATAGGCAAATGTGTTTTCCCTCACTATAGTGTACAGGCTCCATGGGCTAAAATAGAAAGACTTTATTTTAATTAATAAAGTCCCATTAGGAGCCAGATAGTTTGAGTTTGGTGTCAAATTAATTGTTAAAATAAATCCCACAACTTGCCATTGTTGGATTTAATATAACTAGTTCAGGTAAGGAGTTTTGACACTCTACCTGAAAGTTGCCAACTTCAGCTCTGTAGTGCCCTTCTCTGATTGGCCAGCCTCTGGCAGCCTGGTCAGGTTACCTTGATGAGCTGTGAAGTGGCCTGGGCAGAACGCAAGGCCACTTCATCAGATCCCTATTAGGAACGCAAACGATGTGCCTGGGGGAGGAGATCTGCCCCAGCAGATGGTGAAACAGGATGGGGGGAGAACAGCCAAACAGATCTTCATGGAAGGAAGGACATTTGGAGCAGCGCAGGACCGCCCCCATTTCCTGCAACCCCAGATAGTTAGGTGCCCTCTGGATTAGATTAGGAGAAGGCAGGAGATGGATGTGTAAAGGATTTTTAGCCACACCAGTGGGTGAGCAGAACCAGACCTAACCTCCAAAATTCAGTTTCAACCATTTTGCATTTTTAAAGAATGTTACTCACTGGGTTTGATTTTTGTCACCCTTCCCAGGAAGTGGTCATCCAAGGGGAAAGTGGCCTGCCTGAGATTGGACAGTCACCTCCCCCCTGTTTTTTTCTCCAGGTTTAAGGATAAATATGGGAGAGTTGCACCCACACATCAGATCCCTATAAGGAACAACATCAGAAGAAGAAGGACTACCCTGCTGGACCCCTGACATGCACCTGGACACTGCAGTCTGAAGACCTGCACCAGATGCACACATGGGCTTCACCACAAAAATAACTTTGCCTGGCTTCAACTTCCTCAAGAAATAACTCTCTGCTTGCTACAGGTGAAAAATCACTAGCCAGAGTCCCCGGAATCAAAAACTGACCAGCTGACCACTGTCCAGTGGTCATTCTGGAGTTTGAGCCAGGTGCACTTTGGGAGTTGGAGTCCTAACCCTCAAGGAACAACTCAGAGCTTTTGGAACCTTGGGGTGAGCTGTAGACTCTTAAAGGACATTCAAAGACCTTCTGGGAGAAGATCCAGAAGTTTAGAGAAGACTGGAGAACTTTTGATTAAAAGCTCCATAAAGGGACCAACCCACCGCCGAGAGTCAAGCCAGCTTACGTTGACCGCGACCCAGCCTGACTTGTAGGTTAACCCGGCTGAGAAGCTCCGGAGCCCCAGACCTCCAGGATTTCACCAGGGGCTCCTGGAAAGGCAATCCGATGACTCAAAATCAGCTTGCTGTGAAGGGTCATCCAACATCGGAGACAAAAAGCTTACAAAAATTGACAAAGTCCGAAGGTATAAAGTTGACCAGGAATTCCCACGCAGAGTATCCGTGAAGGGCTCCAGGGATGTCGGATAAAGATTCAGCTTTGGTCCGGATGAATATTTTCATCCCGAAAAATTGTATAATTCCAAAGGTGTAATTCTTCACTGAGGTCACCTGTGACGCGTATCTGAAGAGGGCACCAGGGAGGTTGGATTGGATTGTGGACTTTGTCCCACTGAATAAATTCTTCAAGAAAAAGACTAAGGGGCAAATTTATGAGCCCCAAGCACTACTAGAGCTTCACTTTATGTGACACTCAGGTGGCGCAATGCCCTGCACTGTATTTACAAGGTGGCATTAAGCCACATTTTGTCACTGAACACCACCTTGTAATGCGACCCATTCACATGCAGCCCTTTGCGTGAAAGGGGCGTGTAATGGGTGTTGTTGTGGGCATGCCACAGCAGCACCCATTGAATTTTGATGCTGCCTCAGATTTACAAGTTTTTGTAAATCTGAGCCAGTGCCAAGATCTAACACCACCCCATGGGTCGCGTTAGCAAGCACAAGGAGGAATACTTTTATCCCTCCTCATTTTTTGCTTTTTCTATGGGGTCTGCATTCTGAAGCATGCATAGTAAGAGCAAAACGCCAGACAAAATTGTTTATGTGCGGGAAGGTGTCCCTTCCTGCACATAAACAATCATTTCAAAATGACGCTTTGGCACTTCTGTGTGTGCTGCATTCTGTAGCACACACAGAAGTGCCATTAGTGATAGTTTTTATGCAGGAAAGAACACCTTCTCGCACATAAACAATCAAACCCCTCAGCGCAGACATCCTTGCGTGATGCCTGCCTTAGTGCTAGGCAGCTCAATTTAACACCAGCGCAGGCGACAACACAGGAGTGCGCCATATTCAATTAAATACGGCGCATCCCTGCATTGTGAAAATGACAGAATGCAGCGCTGCCAATTTTGGGACAGCATTGTGCTCTGTAATTTCCTTTAAATATGGACCAGAGTCCGAAGATAAACTTTTGAACAAGGCCTCCGCTTTCTGGGGCCGAACAGGGTCCCATCGCGGTCGGCCTTAAAAACGTTGACTTTGCTCCGGTGCAGGTGTGACCAGATATCCCAAGTGGTGCTTTTAGTTTCTAAGCACTAAAAAACATATGCCCTTATTATGACCCTGGCGGTTGCCGATAATTTGGGGAAAGATACTGCCAACAGGCTGGCAGTATCTTTTCCCAAATTATGACTTTGACAGTTTGGCTCAAGCCAAACCGCCAATGTACCACTCTGTCCGCCAGGGTTGCAACGGGCACTGGGATGGAGACTTCGGTCTCCAACCAGGCGGCCGTCACAAAACCACCCTCTGGATTATGACCCTGCCTACCGCCATGGTTTTCGTGGCAAGCATACCAGCAGGAAAACCATGGCGGTAGGCACTATCAGTGCCAGAGAATTCCTTCCCTGGCACTGATAGGGGTCTCCCCAGCCCCCCACCCCAGAGTCCTCCCTCACCCTCATCCTCCCTCTCCTGGCCCCTCACATTTACACACCCACATGCACACATATACACACTCATACACACACGCATAACCACATCCATCCACGCATGCACACATACATACCCACACACCGCAACACACACCACCATACATTGTCGCACACACGCATTCACAACACACAACATACATATACACTCACATTCAGTCATTCACGCACTCATTCAACACGACTCACACCGGCATGCACGCATACAAAAACAGACACACCCCCACCCACACACAACACCCCCACACACGCACACACACCCCCAACCACCCTCCTGTCAGAGAACCCGACTTACCTGCTTGCAGGGGGTCCTCCAGCAGGAAACAGGACGTGGTGCTGCTGCCAGCAGCAGCGTACACCAGCAAAACACCACCAGGCTGTATCATTGCTCATGATACAGTTGTGGTGTCTTGCTGGCGTGGTGCTGCCCCTGACAGCAGTGCCACCTTACCACCGTCAGCCAACATGACCGTCGACGGTAGTCCTCCAGCCTTCTGGCAGTATTCCGTCTACGGTCATAATGTAGGTGGGTGGTTGGTAGCCACGGTGACAGCATGTTGGCTGCCGTTGCCGTGGCGGTAAACGGTCAATACCGCCAATGTTGTAATGAGGGCCATAATTCTTAAAAAATCATATCTCCAGTTCCCATTATCTAATTTGATTCATTTTGGTGTCAAATTAAAGATACATATATTTCCTATATGTTTTAGATTGGTTTTGGATTTTTAAACTATTTCTTGTGTTTTGTTTTATTACTGTTTTGTGGTACTTGAATGCTTTACACACTTTGGCCCTCATTACAACCCTCGTGGTCGGTGATAAAGTGGCGGTAATACTGCCAAACTATGACCATGGCGGAAAGAGCTCAGACAGACAGCCACTTTACCACACCGACCGCCAGGGTGGAATCAACAGGCACC